>NC_084627.1:2600869-2618369 GCF_033978795.1 Nerophis ophidion
GCAAATAGTCAAACAGTTTAAGAACAACGTTTCTCAAAGTGCGATTGCAAGAAATTTATAGATTTCAACATCTACGCTCCATAATATCATCAAAAGGTTCAGAGAATCTGGAGAAATCACTCCACGTAAGCGGCATGGCCGGAAACCAACATTGAATGACCGTGACCTTCGATCCCCCAGACGGCACTGTATCAAAAACCGACATCAATCTCTAAAGGATATCACCACATGGGCTCAGGAACACTTCAGAAAACCACTGTCACTAAATACAGTTTGTCGCTACATCTGTAAGTGCAAGTTAAAGCTCTACAATCCGAAGCGAAAGCCATTTATCAACAACATCCAGAAACGCCGCCGGCTTCTCTGGGCCCCGAGATCCTCACAGATGGACTGATGCAAAGTGGGAAAGTGTTCTGTGGTCTGACGAGTCCACATTTCAAATTGTTTTTTGGAAATATTCGACATCGTGTCATCCGGACCAAGGGGAAGCGAACCATCCAGACTGTTATCGACGCAAAGTTCAAAAGCCAGCATCTGTGATGGTATGGGGGGGAAATATTCGACATCGTGTCATCCGGACCAAGGGGAAGCGAACCATCCAGACTGTTATCGACGCAAAGTTGAAAAGCCGGCATCTGTGATGGTATGGGGGTGCATTAGTGCCCAAGGCATGGGTAACTTCAGTGTTTCCCACAGGTCAGGCATCTATTTGTGGTGGTGTGGTCGGGCAGCGAGGGGGGTGGGGCAGCGGCGATGGCGATGACCAAGAAGAACGCGGAGTTGGAATATAATTACAACACTTTATGTACATATTTATATACTGTACATTTTTATATAATATTTACATATTTATATAATATGCAACTACAAGCTCCATCCACAGACAGAGTCCCATTGCTTTTATGAGTGGTCGAGCGAATCAAAAGCTGAAAAAAATAAATAAATAAATATATATAAAAAAAACAACTAATTTTTTATTTTTTTATTTATGGCGGCCGTAACTCTTTAGTGGCGGGCCACCACAAATAAATGAATGTGTGGGAAACCCTGAACTTACACATCTGTGAAGGCACCATTAATGCTGAAAGGTACATACAGGTTTTGGAACAACATATGCTGCCATCTAAGCGCCGTCTTTTTCATGGACGCCCCTGCTTATTTCAGCAAGACAATGCCAAGCCACATTCGGCACGTGTTACAAAAGCATGGCTTCGTAAAAAAAAGAGTGCGGGTACTTTCCTGGCCCGCCTGCAGTCCAGACCTGTCTCCCATGGAAAATGTGTGGCGCATTATGAAGCGTAAAATACGACAGCGGAGACCCCGGACTGTTGAACGACTGAAGCTCTACATAAAACAAGAATGGGAAAGAATTGAACTTTCATAGCTTCTACAATTAGTTTCCTCAGTTCCCAAACGTTTATTGAGTGTTGTTAAAAGAAAAGGTGATGTAACACAGTGGTGAACATGCCCTTTCCCAACTACTTTGGCACGTGTTACAGCCATGAAAGTCTAAGTTAATTATTATTTGCAAGAAAAAAATAAAGTTTATGAGTTTGAACATCAAATATCTTGTCTTTGTCGTGCATTCAATTGAATATAGGTTGAAAAGGATTTGCAAATCATTGTATTCTGTTTATATTTACATCTAACACAATTTCCCAACTCATATGGAAACGGGGTTTGTATTATTGCATTCATACTGCACAGCAAACTCTGTGGTGTGCTCATGTTGAAATAAAAAGACATGCTTGTGACACATGGCCTCTCATGCAAAGCAAATCATCTCAGAAGGGCACATTTACAGTCGTGGTCAAAAGTTTACATACACTTGAAAAGAACATAATGTCATGGCTGTCTTGAGTTTTCAATCATTTCTACAACTCTTATTTGTTTGTGATAGAGAGATTGGAGCACATACTTGGTAACAAAAATCATTCATGAACTTTGGTTCTTTTATCAATTTATTAGAGATGGCTGATAATGGCTTTTTTGCCGATATCCGGATATTGTCCAACTCTTAATTACCGATTCCGATAAAATCATAACTTAATTATAATTGATATTCCTTTAAAAATATAAAATATGTTCCGTTTTTCTTTGTTTTCCCGACCTACAATGTGTGTTAAAATTTTGATCCGTCTCTTTAGAGATGTCAAATATTGGCTTTTTTGCCGATATCCCATATTCGGGTATTGTCCAACTCTAAATTACTGATTCCGATAAAATTATAATTTTATTATAATTTATATTCCGATAAAAATATAAAATATTATTTTCCGTTTTTCTTTGTTTTTCCCGACCTACAATGTGTGTTAAAATCTTGATCCGTCTCTAAAGAGATGTCCGATAATGGCTTTTTTGTCGATATACGATATTCGGATATTGTCCAACTCTAAATTACTGATTCCGATGAAATTATAATTTAATTATAATTGATATTCCTTTAAAAATATAAAACATTTTCCGTTTTTCTTTGTTTTTCCCGACCTACAATGCGTGTTAAAATCTTGATCCGTCTCTTTAGAGATGTCAAATATTGGCTTTTTTGCCGATATCCGATATTCGGGTATTGTCCAACTCTAAATTACTGATTCCGATAAAATTATAATTTAATTATAGTTTATATTCCGATAAAAATATAAAATATCATTTTCCGTTTTTCTTTGTTTTTCCCGACCTACAATGTGTGTTAAAATCTTGATCCGTCTCTTTAGAGATGTCCGGTAATGGCTTTTCTGTCGATATCCGATATTCGGATATTGTCCAACTCTTAATTACTGATTCCGATAAAATTATAATTTAATTATAATTGATTTTCCGACAAAAATAAAAAATATTTTCCGTTTTTCTTTGTTTTTCCCGACCTACAATGTGTGTTAAAATCTCGATCCGTCTCTTTAGAGATGTCAAATAATGACTTTTATGCCGATATCCGATATTCAGGTATTGTCCAACTCTAAATTACTGATTCCGATAAAATTATAATTTAATTATAATTTATATTCCGATAATAATATAAAATATTATTTTCCGTTTTTCTTTGTTTTTCCCGACCTACAATGTGTGTTAAAATCTTGATCCGTCTCTTTAGAGATGTCAAATAATGGCTTTTATGCCGATATCCGATATTCGGGTATTGTCCAACTCTAAATTACTGATTCCGCTAAAATTATAATTTATATTCCGATAAAAATATAAAATATTATTTTCCGTTTTTCTTTGTTTTTCCCGACCTACAATGTGTGTTAAAATCTTGATCCGTCTCTTTAGAGATGTCCGATAATGGCTTTTTTGTCGATATCCGATATTCGGATATTGTCCAACTCTTAAATACCGATTCCGATAAAATTATAATTTAATTATAATTGATTTTCCGATAAAAATATAAAATAATTTCCGTTTTTCTTTGTTTTTCCCGACCTACAATGTGTGTTAAAATCTTGATCCGTCTCTTTAGAGATGTCAAATATTGGCTTTTTTGCCGATATCCGATATTCGGGTATTGTCCAACTCTAAATTACTGATTCCGATAAAATTATAATTTAATTATAATTGATTTTCCGATAAAAATATAAAACATTTTCCCTTTTTCTTTGTTTTCCCGACCTACAATGCGTGTTAAAATCTTGATCCGTCTCTTTAGAGATGTCAAATAATGGCTTTTATGCCGATATCCGATACTCGGGTATTGTCCAACTCTAAATTACTGATTCCGCTAAAATTATAATTTATATTCCGATAAAAATATGAAATATTATTTTCCGTTTTTCTTTGTTTTTCCCGACCTACAATGTGTGTTGAAATCTTGATCCGTCTCTTTAGAGATGTCCGATAATGGCTTTTTTGTCGATATCCGATATTCGGATATTGTCCAACTCTTAATTACTGATTCCGATAAAATTATAATTTAATTATAATTGATTTTCCGATAAAAATATAAAACATTTTCCGTTTTTCTTTGTTTTCCCGACCTACAATGTGTGTTAAAATCTTGATCCGTCTCTTTAGAGATGTCAAATAATGGCTTTTATGCCGATATCCGATATTCGGGTATTGTCCAACTCTAAATTACTGATTCCGATAAAATTATAATTTAATTATAATTTATATTCCGATAATAATATAAAATATTATTTTCCGTTTTTCTTTGTTTTTCCCGACCTACAATGTGTGTTAAAATCTTGATCCGTCTCTTTAGAGATGTCAAATATTGGCTTTTTTGCCGATATCCGATATTCGGGTATTGTCCAACTCTAAATTACTGATTCCGATAAAATTATAATTTAATTATAGTTTATATTCCGATAAAAATATAAAATATCATTTTCCGTTTTTCTTTGTTTTTCCCGACCTACAATGTGTGTTAAAATCTTGATCCGTCTCTTTAGAGATGTCAAATAATGGCTTTTATGCCGATATCCGGGTATTGTCCAACTCTAAATTACTAATTCCGATAAAATTATAATTTAATTATAATTGATATTCCTTTAAAAATATAAAATATGTTACGTTTTTCTTTGTTTTTCACGACCTACAATGTGTGTTAAAATCTTGATCCGTCTCTTTAGAGATGTCCGATAATGGCTTTTTTGTCGATATCCGATATTCGGATATTGTCCAACTCTTAAATACCGATTCCGATAAAATTATAATTTAATTATAATTGATTTTCCGATAAAAATATAAAATATTTTCCGTTTTTCTTTGTTTTTCCCGACCTACAATGTGTGTTAAAATCTTGATCCGTCTCTTTAGAGATGTCAAATATTGGCTTTTTTGCCGATATCCGATATTCGGGTATTGTCCAACTCTAAATTACTGATTCCGTTAAATTATAATTTAATTACAATTTATATTCCGATAATAATATAAAACATTTTCCGTTTTTCTTTGTTTTCCCGACCTACAATGTGTGTTAAAATCTTGATCCGTCTCTTTAGAGATGTCAAATAATGGCTTTTTTGCCGATATCCCATATTCAGGTATTGTCCAACTCTAAATTACTGATTCCGATAAAATTATAATTTAATTATAATTTATATTCCAATAATAATATAAAATATTATTTTCCGTTTTTCTTTGTTTTTTCCGACCTACAATGTGTGTTCAAATCTTGATCCGTCTCTTTAGAGATGTCCGATAATGGCTTTTTTGCCGATAGCCGATATTCGGATATTGTCCAACTCTTAAGTACCGATTCCGATAAAATTATAATGTAATTTTAATTTATATTCCGATAAAAATACCTGCCAACAACTTCGGTTTTCCCGTAATGAGTACAGCTTTTGATAATCCGATGTTAAAAACGACGGTTTTCCATTAAAAACGATTAATTTAAAAATCGAAGCGACTCCACGGGCAGGGGACAAAATATACGGGAAAACATCAATGATGATTGGTCGGTTTACTTATAAGAACATGCGTGATTGGTTGGTTGGTTTACTATGATGAGACACCATTAGAGATGTCCGATAATGGCTTTTTTTCCCAATATCCGATATTCCGATATTGTCCTACTCTTAATTACCGATACCGATATATACAGTCGAGGAATTAACACATTTTTATGCATCACAACAAGGTTTTCCAAAATAAATCAACTCGAGTTATGGAAAAATGCCAACATAGCCCTGACATATTTATTATTGAAGTCTATCTCCATTTTCTACCGCTTATTCCCTTTTGGGGTCGCGGGGGGCGCTGGTGCCTATCTCAGCTACAATCGGGCGGAAGGCGGGGTACACCCTGGACAAGTCGCCACCTCATCGCAGGGCCAACACAGATAGACAGACAACATTCACACTCACATTCACACACTAGGGCCAATTTAGTGTTGCCAATCAACCTATCCCCAGGTGCATGTCTTTGGAAGTGGGAGGAAGCCGGAGTACCCGGGGGGGGGGGGAACCCACGCATTCACAGGGAGAACATGCAAACTCCACACAGAAAGATCCCGAGCCTGGATTTGAACCCAGGACTGCAGGAACTTCGTATTGTGAGGCAAATTGAGCCAAATTTAATTCTGTCTCTGTTTAATTCTCCTCATTGAGCCAAATGTAATTCTATCTCTGTTCAATTCCTTGCTTCTTTGTCTGTTTAATAGATGTCATCATTGTTTGAACCTGACAATAATACTACCAACCACCATGCTTGGCGGTAGGAATTATGTTCCTTGGATTAAAGGCCTCACCTTTACTCCTGCCAACATATTGCTGGGTATTGTGGCCAAACAGGTCTTATATTTTTCCATGTGACGTCGGATGAAACAAAAATGCCACGACCTTATGTTCTTTACAAGTGTATGTAAACGTTGTAAACTGTATGTTACATAAAGTGATGCCACACTGTACCTTCAGACCTCCGTCGGCAGCACTCGATGATCTGTGAAGACAGGAAAAAGTGACGTTACACTACAAGAATCCTCCTATTTCCTGACATACTGTAGTATTTCTCAGATGCTAATATGTTGTGGCAGATCAGCCACCCATGAAGTATTATTTCACTGGCCTTCACACTGGTTTTATTTTGGTTATGTCAGCACTACTCAGGTATGTTTGGCCTGAGGTTAATCATTATGGAACCTGACTGCTACGCTCAAGTTTGAAAGACGAAAACATTTGTTTAAAAATCTCTCATGATGTTTGATACAATTGTTACGAAGGGAAAAAAATGGTGCAAAAAACAAACAAACATGCAGAACACACTATGATGACAGGCCTGGGCAATTATTTTGACTCGAGGGTCCAAATTTAAAGGAAAAAATGTGTCTAGGGGCCGGTATATCTATTTTTAGGAACACTAATACAAAACCTCACAATAATGTCTGATTAAATCCAAAAACGTTATGACAGACCGCCTAAAACAGGGGTTCTCAACCTTTTTTCAGTGATGTACCCCCTGGGAACATTTTTTTTAATTCAAGTACCCCCCAATCAGAGCAAAGCATTTTTGGTTGAAAAAAAAGAGATAAAGAAGTAAAATACAGCACTTTGTCATCAGTTTCTGATTTATTAAATTGTATAACAGTGCTCATTTGTAGTGGTATTTCTTGAAGTATTTGGAAAAAAAGATATAAAAATAACTAAAAACTTGTTTGTTTTTTTTCATTTTATCTTATTTTGGCAATCTTCACATAAAACAAAGAACAACAAAAGAAAAACAAAAAAAAAAAAAAAACACTCATTTGAGCAATGATTGAGCCGAAAGGGTGTAGGTTGAAGCAACGCTTATATAAACCTACCCCATCACAACAGGAACAAGGCTCAAAATATATAAAATCTAAAACATGCTTTACTTATATTACTTTTTTTTTTAACAATATATAAGCAACATATATGTAGCACACGTCTCATATACACAGTTTAACATCAAACATATACATTTGTACACTTATACATATATGTATATATATATATATATATATATATATATATATACATATATATATATACATATACATATATGTATATATATATACATATATTTATTATATATACACAATTTATTTAAATTCCATATAAAGTGGTAATATATACATTTTAATATAACCTATATGTATAATTATGAAATCATAAATTGTATTTATATACATATTATATATTATTGTCTTTCTAAAACAATGTTTGCTCTTCTTTCTTATATTTACTAATGATAAATGATTTAAAAAGCTTTTTAAACTGGTTTATGTTGGTGCTGTGTTTTATTTCATCCTTTAAACAGTTCCATATTTTAACCCCTGCTATTGTTATACTCATTCGTTTCTGCGTTGTTCTACAATATTGGATCTTAAAAAGTAGTTCTCCTCTTAAATTATAAATCCCTTCTCTCTGTAAAAATCTTCTCTGTAACCCTGTTGGAAGTGAATCTTTACTTGCTTTATAAATCATTTGGGCAGTCTTGAGTTGGATGAGATCTGGTAGTTTTAAATCAAATGGTTTTATAAATAATCCATTAGTGTGTTCTCGGGGTCCTGTGTTATGTATCAGTCTGGTGGCCCTTTTTTGCATTATGAATAGTGGTTGGATGTTCGTCCTGTATGTATTTCCCCAAACTTCTAGACAGTAACTCAAATATGGTAAAACAAGTGTACAATAAAGAGTGTGTAATTTTTTTTGATTAAGAATGTGAAAAAAACTTGTTGGAAAATAAGCAAGTGATTCAATTATAAATAAAGATTTCTACACATAGAAGTAATCATCAACTTAAAGTGTTCTCTTTGGGGATTGTAATAGAGATCCATCTGGATTCATCAACTTAATTCTAAACATTTCTTCACAAAAAAATTTATATTTATGGAACATGTCCACAAAAAATCTAGCTGTCAACCCTGAATATTGCATTGTTGCATTTCTTTTCAGTTTATGAACTTACATTCATATTTTGCAGAGACGGCAGGCAAGTGCAAAAAAGAATGGTAATGGTAGGATTTTGTGTGTGTTAAGCCTTATAATGTAATAATCATACTAATATTGATAAAGAATAGTAATAAGAATAATTGATTCAATTACATTGTATTAGTTTTTGTTACGTTAGGCACTCCGGGATGCAGAGGCGGCAGGCAAGTGCAGAAAAGAATGGTAATGGTAGGATTTTGTGTGTGTTAAGCCTTATAATGTAATAATCATACGAATATTGATAAAGAATAGTAATAAGAATAATTGATTCAATTACATTGTATTAGTTTTTGTTACGTTAGGCACTCCGGGATGCAGAGGCGGCAGGCAAGTGCAGAAAAGAATGGTAATGGTAGGATATTGTGTGTGCTAAGCCTTATAATGTAATAATCATACTAATATTGATAAAGAATAGTAATAGGAATAATTGATTCAATTACATTGTATTAGTTTTTGTTACGTTAGGCACTCCGGGATGCAGAGCCGGCAGGCAAGTGCAGAAAAGAATGGTAATGGTAGGATTTTGTGTGTGTGAAGCCTTATAATGTAATAATCATACTTATATTGATAAAGAATAGTAAAAAGAATAATTGATTCAACTACATTGTATTAGTTTTTGTTACGTTAGGCACTCCAGGATGCAGAGACGGCAGGCAAGTGCAGAAAAGAATGGTAATGGTAGGATTTTGTGTGTGCTAAGCCTTATAATGTAATAATCATACTTATATTGATAAAGAATAGTAATAGGAATAATTGATTCAACTACATTGTATTAGTTTTTGTTACGTTAGGCACTCCGGGATGCAGAGCCGGCAGGCAAGTGCAGAAAAAAATGGTAATGGTAGGATTTTGTGTGTGTGAAGCCTTATAATGTAATAATCATACGAATATTGATAAAGAATAGTAATAAGAATAATTGGTTCAACTACATTGTATTAGTTTTTCTTACGTTGGGCACTCCCGGATGCAGAGACGGCAGGCAAGTGCAGAAAAGAATGGTAATGGTAGGATTTTGTGTGTGCTAAGCCTTATAATGTAACAATCATACTTATATTGATAAAAAATAGTAATAGGAATAATTGGTTCAACTACATTGTATTAGTTTTTGTTACGTTGGGCACTCCGGGATGCAGAGACGGCAGGCAAGTGCAGAAAAGAATGGTAATGGTAGGATTTTGTGTGTGTTAAGCCTTATAATGTAATAATCATACGAATATTGATAAAGAATAGTAATAGGAATAATTGATTCAATTACATTGTATTAGTTTTTGTTACGTTAGGCACTCCGGGATGCAGAGCCGGCAGGCAAGTGCAGAAAAGAATGGTAATGGTAGGATTTTGTGTGTGCTAAGCCTTATAATGTAATAATCATACTAATATTGATAAAGAATAGTAATAGGAATAATTGATTCAATTACATTGTATTAGTTTTTGTTACGTTAGAAACTCCAGGATGCAGAGACGGTAGGCAAGTGCAAAAAAGAATGGTAATGGTAGGATTTTTTGTGTGCTAAGGCTTATAATGTAATAATCATACGAATATTGATGAAGAATAGTAATAAGAATAATTGGTTCAACTACCTTGTATTAGTTTTTGTTACATTGGGCACTCCGGGATGCAGAGACGGCAGGCAAGTGCAGAAAAGAATGGTAATGGTAGGATTTTGTGTGTGTTAAGCCTTATAATGTAATAATCATACTAATATTGATAAAGAATAGTAATAAGAATAATTGATTCAATTAAATTGTATTAGTTTTTGTTACGTTAGGCACTCCGGGATGCAGAGACGGCAGGCAAGTGCAGAAAGGAATGGTAATGGTAGGATGTTGTGTGTGCTAAGCCTTATAATGTAATAATCATACTTATATTGATAAAGAATAGTAATAGGAATAATTGGTTCAACTACATTGTATTAGTTTTTGTTACGTTAGGCACTCCGGGATGCAGAGACGGCAGGCAAGTGCAGAAAAGAATGGTAATGGTAGGATGTTGTGTGTGCTATCCTTATAATGTAATAATCATACTAATATTGATAAAGAATAGTAATAAGAATAATTGATTCAACTACATTGTATTAGTTTTTGTTACGTTAGGCACTCCGGGATGCAGAGACGGCAGGCAAGTGCAGAAAAGAATGTTAATGGTAGGATTTTGTGTGTGCTAAGCCTTATAATGTAATAATCATACTTATATTGATAAAGAATAGTAATAGGAATAATTGATTCAATTACCTTGTATTAGTTTTTGTTACGCTAGGCACTCCGGGATGCAGAGACGGCAGGCAAGTGCAGAAAAGAATGGTAATGGTAGGATTTTGTGTGTGTTAAGCCTTACAATGTAATAATCATACGAATATTGATAAAGAATAGTAATAAGAATAATTGATTCAATTAAATTGTATTAGTTTTTGTTACGTTAGGCACTCCGGGATACAGAGACGGCAGGCAAGTGCAAAAAACAAGTCTTCTTTACCAGAGAAAGGCAGGTGCACAAATGTTAAAGAGACGTATGAAGTGCAAAGGTACAACGTTGAGGTACAGAGTAAAATAATCCAGTCCCCAAAAGCATCCTGATTGGTAACCAGAGACAGGTGACGTGGAATGAAAAACAAGAGCGCTGGATAGGAAATCATGTAAAATTAAAAAAATAAATACAAGTTTTCGGGTGTACAAAAAAGTACAAAGTGGCCCCTAGAGCCTTCAACTTTTCTGTATGTGGCCCTTGCTGGGAAAAATTTGGACACCCCTGGTATAGATCAAGACTTACGGTCATTTAAAAAACATCACTGCACATCATAATGGCAGCTACACTTTCCATCTTTAAGATCAAAAAAGATTATTTGGGAATGTTGAAAAGCTTAACGGGCTGCAATTTGCCCAGGTCTGCACTATGAGAATGGAATGTGTATTCAAACCAATTTGTCTTTCAGTGGTGCCTCGATTTAAGAGTGTTTCGAGATAATAGGTTGTCTCTCAGCTAATTGTAATGATTTTAAGATGCAGGTCCAAAATTGATCCACGAGAATCCCGGCCATTCGTTTGGCGGAGCAAATGTCACAGTGAAACCCACGAGAGCCGCCCAAAACATCTGGTCTTACTTTGTTTTTTCCAAGCAAAAGTGAGTGTGAAGGACAGTGCAGAGAAAAGAACATGTGGATGATATTCATTAAAATAAATAAGAACTAATTAGAGCATATCACTGCCAGTCAGCACCATACTGGAGCAGAATGAGTCTAATGCCCTTCAAGGATGTTATGATAATATTTACATGCCGGACATGTATCCATGAAAATATGGAAGAAGCTGCAGATGTTTGACGGAGGAGCAGCTGGGAGGAGATACCGTAGAAGTCCACTTTGCAAGGTAAATGCTTTACATAGTTATTACGCAATTGTAGTGCATTATTTTTATGCAAATGTTCTATAAAAGTTTGCTTAAATTTGTGTTAAAAGGAGTGTTGTAGTGTTGGGCTAACACTAATTCAATTAACTTCATTTCAAGTTGAGTTAAGAGCTACGCAATATTACTCTAAGTTGAGACACTACTGTGTTAATTTTGTGTACATTTTAGACAAAGAAAACAAAAATGGTAAACATCTCAAATTAATGTGTTGGGCATTGTTTTATCCTGACGCAAACATTTGTCCAAATGTGGCCAAGTAGACGCATTGCAGGTTTCCTGGACTAAAAAAAATCTAAAGAAGAGAATCGGTCTGCCATCTTCCACTAGTTTTATTTTATACATAAATCTTCTCCGACTCTCTCGTCGTCATTTCCTGGTTTGATGACCCGCCCTATCTTGCCTCTGATTGGCCTGTTCGTAATATTTTGCCCCAATCGTAACCAATGGTGAGTTACCATTGGTTAAGATTGGGGCAAAATATTATGGCCGATATTATTAATACCGGAAATTATCTGTATCGGTTTCAAAATTATCGGTTTCGGTTTCAAAAAGTAAAATGTATTACTTTTTAAAACGCCACGGACGTAGGGAGAAGTACAGAGCACCAATAAACTTTAAAGGCAGTCACAACAAGTGAATGCAAGGCATACTTGGTCAACAGCCATACAGGTCACACTGAGGGTGGCCGTATAAACAACTTTAACACTGTTACAAATATGCGCCACACTGTGAAGCCACACCAAACAAGAATGACGAACACATTTTGTGAGAACTTCCGCACCGTAACACAACATTAACACAACAAAACAAATACCCAGAACCCCTTGCAGCACTAACTCTTCCTGGACACTACAATATACACCCGTCCACCTCAACCTCCTCATGCTCTTTCTGGGAGAGCATGTCCCAATTTCCAAGCTGCTGTTTTGAGGCATGTTAAAAAAAAATAACGCACTTTGTGACTTCAATAATAAATAAGGCAGTGCCATGTTGGCATTTTTTTCCATAACTTGAGTTGATTTATTTTTGGAAAACCTTGTTACATTGTTTAATGCATCCAGTGGGGCATCACAACAAAATTAGGCATAATAATGTGTTCATTCCACGACTGTATTTATCGGTAACGGTAATTAAGAGTTGGACATCCATCCATCCATCCATCTTCTTCCGCTTATCCGAGGTCGGGTCGCGGGGGCAACAACCTAAGCAGGGAAACCCAGACTTCCCTTTCCCCAGCCACTTTGTCTAGCTCTTCCCGGGGGATCCCGAGGCGTTCACCAGGCCAGCCGGGAGACATAGTCTTCTCAACGTGTCCTGGGTCTTCCCCGTGGCCTCCTACCGGTTGGACGTGCCCTAAACACCTCCCTAGGGAGGCGTTCGGGTGGCATCCTGACCAGATGCCCGAACCACCTCATCTGGCTCCTCTCCATGTGAAGGAGCAGCGGCTTTACTTTGAGTTCCTCCTGGATGGCAGAGCTTCTCACCCTATCTCTAAGGGAGAGGAAACTCATTTCGGCCGCTTGTACCCGTGATCTTATCCTTTCGGTCATGACCCAAAGCTCATGACCATAGGTGAGGATGGGAACGTAGATCGACCGGTAAATTGAGAGCTTTGCCTTCCGGCTCAGCTCCTTCTTCACCACAACGGATCGGTACAACGTCCGCATTACTGAAGACGCCGCACCGATCCGCCTGTCGATCTCACGATCCACTCTTCCCTCACTCGGGAACAAGACTCCTAGGTACTTGAACTCCTCCACTTGGGGCAGGGTCTCCTCCCCAACCCGGAGATCTCCGATCCATCTCCATCTCCGAGCCATCTCCGATCCCAGAACCATGTATATCAAATATTTCCGGATGATTCAACCGCCACCCGCCCGAATCTAATTAAAATAAATTTTTTCGTCATGTCACCCGCCCGACCCACGGTTTATCCGCGGACTCCGCGGATGAGACCGCAAACCGCGCATCTCTAATGGCGACGCTCGATGTCCTCATCAAACCGCCGCAAGCGGAGCATAACAACAACACGTGTGTTGTTGCCGGTGCTATAGCCTGACTAAGAAGCTCACTCGCTCTGTGACTGACTAACGACACCATGTCTATGGGTTGGGAATATTTTGTGTGTCCGACGGATAAAAAAAATTGGCAATTTGCAACGACTGCAACCCGGAGATGGCATTCCACCCTTTTCCCCGGGCGAGAACCATGGACTCGGACTTGGAGGTGCTGATTCTCATTCCGGTCGCTTCACACTCGGCTGCGAACCGATCCAGTAAGAGCTGAAGATCCCGGTCAGATGAAGCCATCAGGACCACATCATCTGCAAAAAGCAGAGACCTAATCCTGCGGTCACCAAACCGGAACCCCTCAACGCCTTGGCTGCGCCTAGAAATTCTGTCCGTAAAAGTTCTGAACAGAATCGGTGACAAAGGACAGCCTTGGCGGAGTTCAACTCTCACTGGAAATGTGTAAGAGTTGGACAATGTCGGAATAATAATATCGGCAAAAAAGCCATTCTAATGGTGACTCAGCATAGTAAACCAACCAACCAATCACAGATGTTCTTATACGTAAACCAACCAATCATCATTGATATTTTCCCGTATATTTTGTCCCCTGCCCGTGGAGTTGCTTCGGTTTTTAAGTTAATCATTTTTCATGGAAACTTGTCGTTTTTACCACCGGATTAATAAAAGCCGTACACTCGTTGGCAGGTGTGGCAAAGCGACGGATCAAGATTTTATAATGAACATTTTGAAAGTGCTGTGTTATGTTATTAGTAGATGCATCATGTTTCGGAACATGACATTAGCAAGGAAAGGTGACTCAGCGAGGTCGGTTCCCCACAAAGCGCTTCTTTCGCTCCGCTGGCCTCCTCCCTCTCTTTTTTTCTATAATAGGAAAACAGTCAACAAAGTCTGGAGCATTTCCTTTCCAACGCCAACTTAATAGTGTGCCCCACCCTCCGGGGCCAGATGTTGATGTCGTTTGTGTGCGTACCTACACTCCGTTTAGTGTTTCCACTTAGCACTTGGTATACACAAAGCTCATTTTCCAGCACGCCTACGGAGCGACGGCACGCCGTGCCAAAGAAAACTTCAAAGGGGCGTGGAGATCAAATGGCACATTCCATTAGGGAGACGACGACAGAACATGGACTGTAGTTTGTGCCACCAGTGGATTCACACCCTATCTGTCTTTTCTCACAGCAAACTGAACAAACAGGAGTGGGGTGGTCCTCGGGTGGACATCTGCTCAACCCTGTGCTGCTTTCTGTCTGGCTGCATTCTTAGACCCAGGACATACTGGACTTCGTAGCAGAGGAGGCCATGGGAAAGAGTTCTGGAGGTGATGGTCTGGGTGAAAATCAGAATATGGAATGACGGAGCATGAGCCAATTTGCTTCCGGATTTGTATTGGGACCATACTTGCCGACCTTGAGACCTCCTAATTCAGGGGTCAGGGGGTGGGGTGTATATATTTTTAAGTCTTATATATTTTCAAGTCATATATGTATACAGATTAGATTAGATTAGATAGTACTTTATTTATTCCGTCAGGAAAATTAAAATTTACAGTATTACAGTATATCAATGTTTATCAATCAATCAATCAATGTGTATTTATATAGCCCTAAATCACAAATGTCTCAAAGGACTGTACAAACCACTACGACTATGACATCCTCGGAAGAACCCATATAAGGGCAAGGAGAACTCACATCCAGTGGGACGCCAGTGACAATGATGACTATGAGAACCTTGGAGAGGACCTCATATATATATATATATATATATATATATATATACACAAATATATATATATATATATATATATACACAAATATATATATATATATACACAAATATATATATATATGTATATATATATATATATATATACACACACACATACATATATATATACACATATATATATATATATATATATACATACAGACATACATATACTGTACATATATATACATATATGTATACACACATACATATATATACATCCATATATATACACATATATATGTATATATATACATACATATATATACATACGGCGTGGCGCAGTGGAGAGAGTGGCCGTGCGCAACCCGAGCGTCCGACAGGCGGATCGGTGCGGCGTCTTCAGTAATGCGGACGTTGTACCGATCTGTTGTGGTGAAGAAGGAGCTGAGCCGGAAGGCAAAGCTCTCAATTTACCGGTCGATCTACGTTCCCATCCTCACCTATGGTCATGAGCTTTGGGTCATGACCGAAAGGATAAGATCACGGGTACAAGCGGCCGAAATGAGTTTCCTCCGCCGTGTGGCGGGGCTCTCCCTTAGAGATAGGGTGAGAAGCTCTGTCATCCGGGAGGAACTCAAAGTAAAGCCGCTGCTCCTCCACATCGAGAGGAGCCAGATGAGGTGGTTCGGGCATCTGGTCAGGATGCCACCCGAACGCCTCCCGGTAGGAGGCCTCGGGGAAGACCCAGGACACGTTGGGAAGACTATGTCTCCCGGCTGGCCTGGGAACGCCTCGGGATCCCCCGGGAAGAGCTAGACGAAGTGGCTGGAGATAGGGAAGTCTGGGCTTCCCTGCTTAGGCTGTTGCCCCCGCGACCCGACCTCGGATAAGCGGAAGAAGATGGATGGATGGATGGATGAAATGCGATGCAAGTGTAAGCCACTGTGACACTATTGTTCTTTTTTTTAATATATATATATATATATATATATATATATATATATATATAAATAAATGTCTAATGATAATGTCAATGAGGGATTTTTAATCACTGCTATGCTGAAATTATAACTAATATTGATACTGTTGTTGATAATATTCATTTTTGTTTCATTACCTTTGGTTTGTTCTGTGTCGTGTTTGTCTTCTCAATTGCTCTGTTTATTGCAGTTCTGAGTGTTGCTGGGTCAGGTTTGGTTTTGGAATTGGATTGCATTGTTGTGGTATTGCTGTGTATAGTATATATATATATATATATATATATATATATATATATATATATATATATATATAGGGCAGCACAGTGGGACAGGGGTTAGTGCATATCTATATCATCATGTTGATTGTTGATTTTTTTTTTAATTGCTTAGGAAACGTAAGAAATGGCGACGTTTGAAAAAGTGCCCGTTCAATTCAAATGGGAAAAATGTCCTGGAAATCTGGGGGAAAAAAATTGTTTTTTTTATCACTGCTATGTTAAAATTGTTACTAATATTGATACTGTTGTTGATAAAATTAATTTTTGTTTCACTACTTCTAGATCGTTCTGTGTCAAGTTTGTATGTTCTCTCAATTGCTGTGTTTATTGCTATTCTGAGTGTTGCTTAGTCGGGTTCGGTTTTGGAATTGGATTGCATTGTTGTGTGCCGTTTTGTTGGATTAGTTCATAAAAAAACAAAAATAAAACAAAAAAATGGTGGTCATGGATAAGCTAAACATTTTGAAACTGGACTGGATTGGTTGGAATCAGATGCATTTAACAGACCAAAAAAAACGATCTTATATTCAAGCCAGTAAGGTATATATCACATGATGGCAGCTAAGAGAGCTTAAGTGGTCCTCATCAACCTTGACTTCCCTGCTAACCAACTCGGTCACACACATGGATAAATGGATTTCCTGAAGGGAAGAAGGGGAAGGTTAAACGGAGGAATAAGCCTGAGGGATAAAGCTTTCTTTCCA
>NC_084627.1:2623369-2630869 GCF_033978795.1 Nerophis ophidion
ACACATTTGTGTACTTATAGACTAAGTATATCATATCAAAAGATGATTTTAATTTTTTATTCTAATTAGAGTCCAATAAGCCCAAATAGCAAAGAAAAAGAAAAAAAAGCATGTAAACAAACAAGTCTTATACTGCTATCTCGTGGTGTCAGAAGAGTATAAAATACAAAAGAATTTGGAAAAAAGAAAAATTAAAATTAAAATTTGCATGTCACTACACATGAAGTACACGTTTGTGTACTTATGGACTAAGTACATCATATTAAAAGATGATTTTTAATTTGTATTCTAATTACGGTCTAATAAGCCTAAATAGCAAAGAGAAATAAAAAAGCATGTAAACAAACAGCTTGGGCGTTAAAAGGTTAATGTCTGAAATGACACATAAATAGATTTAGCTTGTAGCCCCGTTTCCAATTTCTAATAAACAATAGCGGCACAATGAAATGAAATGAAATGAATTATATTTATATAGCGCTTTTCTCTAGTGACTCAAAGCGCTTTACATAGTGAAACCCAATATCTAAGTTACATTTAAACCAGTGTGGGTGGCACTGGGAGCAGGTGGGTAAAGTGTCTTGCCCAAGGACACAACGGCAGTGACTAGAATGGTGGAAGCGGGAATCGAACCTGCAACCCTCAAGTTTCTGGCACGGCCACTCTACTAACCGAGCTATGCCGCCCCAATGCTTTTGTCTTCGCTACACAGTTTTTGTCGGTTTAGGTACCGTATTTCAAACTAATTTTAGATCGGGGGCCACATGAAGAAAAATCTACTCCCAAGTGGGCCGGCCTGGTAAAATCACGGCACGATAACTTAAAAACAAAGACAAATTCAGATTGTTTTCTTTATTTAAAAATAGAACAAGCAGATTCTGCAAATTTACAAATCATATTGTTGTTTGGTTTTTTTTAAACTTACATTTTGTGGTTAATAGTATCCCATCTTTATTTGTCGTTATTTATATTTTCTGAATAGATTATGTGATAATGTTCATCAGTCAACTCATTGGTGTAAATTTTTCAATCTATCATGATAAAAAATTATATCAAAATCCAATTAGAGTATGTTATTTGTGTAGTTTGATCATGTTCCTCAACTGGTGCACTAACATCATGTGGTTTATTTTGTACATATGTAGTCTACAAAGATACAAATAATTGCTATTGCGACATCCAGTGAACACATTTAGAACAGCAGTTCCTTTCATTCAACAACGTCAGGTACATTTTTATACTTCGCAAACTCATCCCGCGGGCCGGATGAAACCCTATCCGGCCTTCGGGCCGTACGTTTGACACCCCTGACCAAGAGCTTGCTATACTAAGATCCAAATAACAAGCGCTAAATAGTGTGCGCAAAGTAAAACATTATGAGTACTTTGAGTGGGCGTGGTTCTGCACGTGCAATAGATAACAAGTGCAAAAGTGGTGCGGACCGCCCTATTTGAACGAGGTTTTTGCACGTGGCTGTGCCTAAAGAGACAATCATTTCTACAAACCCTGTTTCCATATGAGTTGGGAAATTGTTTTGGATGTAAATATAAACAGAATACAATGATTTGCAAATCCTTTTCAACCCATATTCAGTTGAATGCACTACAAAGACAAGATATTACATGTTCAAACTCATACACTTTATTTTTTTTGTGCAAATAATAATTAACTTAGAATTTCATGGCTGCAACACATGCCAAAGTAGTTGGGGAAGGGTATGTTCACCACTGTGTTACGTCACCTTTTCTTTTAACAACACTCAAAAAACATTTGGGAACTGAGGAAACAAATTGTTGAAGCTTTGAAAGTGAAACAGCAGAACACTTTTCCACTTTGCATCAGTCCATCTTAGATTATCTCGGTCCCAGAGAAGCCGGCGGCGTTTCTGGATGTTGTTGATAAATGGCTTTCGCTTTCCATAGTAAAGCTTTAACTTGCACTTACAAATGTAGCGACAACTGTATTTAGTGACAGTGGTTTTCTGAAGTGTTCCTGAGTTTGTGGTGATATCCTTTAGAGATTGATGTCGGTTTTTAATACAGTGCCGTCTGAGGGATCGAAGGTCACGGTCATTCAATGTTGGTTTCCAGCCATACCGCTTATGTGGAGTAATTTCTCCAGATTCTTGGAACTTTTTGATGATATTATGGACCGTAGATGTTGAGATCCCTAAATTTCTTGCAATTGCACTTTGAGAAACGTTGTTCTTAAACTGTTTGACTATTAGCTCACGCAGTTGTGGACAAAGGGGTGTACCTCGCCTCATCTTTTCTTATGAAAGACTGAACATTTTTGGGGAAGCTGTTTTTATACCCAATCATGGCACCCACCTGTTCCCAATTAGCCTGCACACCTGTGGGATGTTCCAAATAAGTGTTAAATGAGCATTCCTCAACTTTATCAGTATTTATCGCCACCTTTCCCAACTTCTTTGTCACCTGTTGCTGGCATCAAATTCTAAACTTAATGATTATTTGCACACACACAAAAAAAGTTTATCAGTTTGAACATCACATATGTTGTGTTTGTGGTGATATCCTTTAGAGATTGATGTCGGTTTTTGATACAGTGCCGTCTGAGGGATCGAAGGTCACGGTCATTCACTGTTGGTTTCCGGCCATGCCGCTTACGTGGAGTGATTTCTCCAGATTCTCTGAACTTTTTGATGATATCATGGACCGTAGATGTTGAAATCCCTAAATTTCTTGCAATTGCACTTTGAGAAACGTTGTTCTTAAACTGTTTGACTATTAGCTCACGCAGTTGTGGACAAAGGGGTGTACCTCGCCCCATCCTTTCTCGTGAAAGACTGAGCATTTTTTGGGAAGCTGTTTTTATACCCAATCATGGCACCCACCTGTTCCCAATTAGCCTGCACACCTGTGGGATGTTCCAAATAAGTGTTAAATGAGCATTCCTCAACTTTATCAGTATTTATCGCCACCTTTCCCAACTTCTTTGTCACGTGTTGCTGGCATCAAATTCTAAACTTAATGATTATTTGCACACACACAAAAAAATGTTTATCAGTTTGAACATCACATATGTTGTGTTTGTGGTGATATCCTTTAGAGATTGATGTCGGTTTTTGATACAGTGCCGTCTGAGGGATCGAAGGTCACGGTCATTCAATGTTGGTTTCTGGCCATGCCGCTTATGTGGAGTTATATCTCCAGATTCTCTGAACCCTTTGATGATATTATGAACCGTAGATGTTGAAATTCCTAAATTTCTTGCAATTGCACTTTGAGAAACATTGTTCTTAAACTGTTTGACTATTTGCTCACGCAGTTGTGGACAAAGGGGTGTACCTCGCCCCATCCTTTCTTGGGAAAGATTAAAGATTTTTGGGAAACTGTTTTTATACCCAATCATGGCACCCACCTGTTCCCAATTAGCCTGCACACCTGTGGGATGTTCCAAATAAGTGTTTGATGAGCATTCCTCAACTTTATCAGTATTTATCGCCACCTTTCCCAACTTCTTTGTCACCTGTTGCTGGCATCAAATTCTAAACTTAATGATTATTTGCACACCAAAAAAATGTTTATCAGTTTGAACATCACATATGTTGTGTTTGTGGTGATATCCTTTAGAGATTGATGTCGGTTTTTGATACAGTGCCGTCTGAGGGATCGAAGGTCACGGTCATTCACTGTTGGTTTCCAGCCATACCGCTTATGTGGAGTAATTTCTCCAGATTCTTGGAACTTTTTGATGATATTATGGACCGTAGATGTTAAAATCCCTAAATTTCTTGCAATTGCACTTTGAGAAATGTTGTTCTTAAACTGTTTGACTATTTGCTCACGCAGTTGTGGACAAAGGGGTGTACCTCGCCCCATCCTTTCTTGTGAAAGACTGAACATTTTTTGGGAAGCTGTTTTTATACCCAATCATGGCACCCACCTGTTCCCAATTAGCCTGCACACCTGTGGGATGTTCCAAATAAGTGTTTGATGAGCATTCCTCAACTTTATCAGTATTTATCGCCACCCTTCCCAACTTCTTTGTCACGTGTTGCTGGCATCAAATTCTAAAGTTAATGATTATTTGCACACACAAAAAAAAGTTATCAGTTTGAACATCACATATGTTGTGTTTGTGGTGATATCCTTTAGAGATTGATGTCGGTTTTTGATACAGTGCCGTCTGAGGGATCAAAGGTCACGGTCATTCAATGTTGGTTTCCAGCCATGCCGCTTACGTGGAGTGATTTCTCCAGATTCTTGGAACTTTTTGATGATATTATGGACCGTAGATGTTGAAATCCCTACATTTCTTGCAATTGCACATGTGGCAAAGGCAGCCAGGGGTCAGTGGGGGCTCCAGGCACCATTAGGCTGTCATCTTCAGTCGTAGCCATGGCCAAACCATCTCTCAGTCTCTGAATACAGTTTCATGCACATTCAACCCACAGCTGCGTGCATTGATTAGTGTTCAAATAAGTAGCCTGGAGTCAAAGACATCCGTAGCTGCTGCACCGATGTTTGCGGGACAAAAAGTATCAGTACCAGCAGCTGTTTTATGGATGCCAAGCGTCTGTGGTGTAATATCAGAAGGGTGTGGGTTCCAATTACTTTAAAGTCGTTTATTTCCTTTGAAATTTTAGTAGTGTTTCCTGCTTTTGATTTAATTTTACTTAAAAACACTACGTATTGAAACTAATTGAACAAAACATCCCTTCAAGAATTATCATGTGTGATATTGTAGCGTCCTGGAAGAGTTAGTGCTGCAAGGGATTCTGGGTATTTGGTCTGTTGTGTTACGGTGCGGATGTTCTCCCGAAATGTGTTTGTCACCACAGTGGATATGTTTCTTTTATTTTTTATTCATAGCTGTATGTAGAAGTGTCTGGTTGTATCTGCTGCTTTAATGTCTTTAATGTCCTCTGTGTTCTTTGATGTTTGATGTTTCCCTCTTACACACATGGAAGAGGGATGTGTACTATGGCTATGAGTTGTTGTTTTTTTTCTTTTTTTTTTTCCCTTGGCCTCAGTCTGCACCCCCACTCCAGGGCCTAGGCTAAGACCGATTTTTTTATTTTATTTTAATCTTCTATTTTTATTTTTTTTTCTTCCCCCCACCCCACGTTTACCTGTATGTCATCTTTTTTGTAAGGGGCGCTGGAAGCCGGCAGACCCGTCAGCTATCCTGTTCTGTCTCCCTGTAATGTTTGTCTGATCTTGAATGGGATTGTGCTGAAAATTGTAATTTTCCTGAAAGAACTCTCATGACGGAATAAATAAAGTACTATCCATCTATCTATCTATCTATCTATCTATCTATCTATCTATCTATCTATCTATCTATCTATCTATCTATCTGTCTATCTATCTATCTATGTCATTCTTGTTTGGTGTGGGTTCACAGTGTGGCGCATATTTGTAACAGTGTTAAAGTTGTTTATACAGCCACCTTTAGTGTGACCTGTATGGCTGTTGACCAAGTATGCCTTGCATTCACTTGTGTGTTTGTACAAGCCGCATGTAGTATATGACTTGGCCGGGAAGCTGCTTGTGTGGAGGGAAAGCGGGCGTGACGGCAAGTTGTAGAGAACGCTAAAGGCAGTACCTTTAAGGCACGCCCCCAATATTGTTATCCGGGTGGAAATCGGGAGGAATTCAGGAGAATGGTTGCCTCGCAAGATTTTTGGGAGGGGCACTGACCTTTGGGAGTCTCTTGAGTTGGCAAGTATGAGTATTAGCGGTGAATGCAGTTTTACAGCAGCACCGCCGCTGTATATTCCCGGCGGGCCAGCCCTTATGTTGATTTAATATTGCCTCACGGGCCAAATGAAATCACACGGCGGGCCAAAATTGGCCCATGGGCGGAAGAGCTAGTGCTGCAAGGGGTTTCTGGGTATTTGTTCTGTTGTGTTACGGTGCGGATGTTCTCCCGAAATGTGTTTGTCATTCTTGTTTGGTGTGGGTTCACAGTGTGGCGGATATTTGTACCAGTGTTAATGTGGTTTATACGGCCACCCTCAGTGTGACCTGTATGGCTGTTGACCAAGTATGCCTTGCATTTACTTGTGTAGCGCTTTAATAAGTCATGAATTTTACTTTTTGAAACCGATACCGATATTTCCGATATTACATTTTAAAGCATTTATCGGCCGATAATATCGGTGGCACGATATTATCGGACATCTCTACTAATAACAATACACTCCGTCACTTACAACACACGGCGGACTCCAAATAATGCCTTAAAAAAAAAATATATATATATATATATATTTATATATAAAATAATATATATTTTTTTACATAATAAGAAATTATCAAAACAGCCCCTGCATAATTTGACCTGACTTTTCAGGATGCAACCCTCAGTGGAAAAAGTTTGAACACCTCTGTGTTATTCATACCAATAATTCAGTTTTTTCTTCCATTACATCACACCTTTTTGCTCTTTTTCTTACCATTTTTCTAATGTCTGTTTTTTCCAACAACACGCTGCGGCCTGCGGGCCAATTAAACTCCAGCTGCAAGTGGACACTTTGCACACGCCTGGCTTAGGCAGTCATTATGTGCAACCGTATAATGGTTATTATGTTTGGTTTGTTTTGTTTTTCTTTGGCTTTGTGCCACACCTTTTTCCTGAGAAAAATATTCATTTCAACATTACTTTTTCTTGGTCGTATTGAGAAAGAAAATCAGTCAAGGATGGGAAATGCAAGTGTTTCTTTCGGCAGACTCCATGAGTGATTATGGAAAAACATCCATCCATCCATCCATTTTCTACCACTTGTCCCGTTTGAGGTTGAGGGGGGGTGCCGGAGCCTATCTCAGCTGCTTCAGGCAGAAGGCGGGGTACACAAACATGTCAAAATTTGTGTAAAATGCAAAGAGTACCGCGCTGTCAACGCTACTATACAGAGGATCAAAAACCTGGCTAAGAAAACAAAAATATCACAAAGGCAAAACTATGGACAAAACATCCAAACTATGGCATGAATAACGAAAACTTGCTTAGACCGAGAAAGAGCGTGGATCATCGGCATGGATAACATGGCTGTGTAGGAGGTGGTGTCGACAGGCTGACTGCCTGGCAACTACAGGCTTAAATAGTGCTGTGATTATTGACAGGTGTGTGAGTCCAAACAAATGAGCCAGGTGAAACTATTGGTTGTCATGGAAACTAGAACAAACCAGGGTGCGCAAAAACTGGAACTAACGAAGTCAAAAACAAAACAGAACATAACTAAACGGACATGATCACAAAGACATGTACTGTATATACGCAGATTAATCACACATTTTATTGTTTAACATGCTTCGTTAGCTTAACAATAGATGATTATTTGAAAGGTAATAATAAGGGCAAAAATGAATGAGGAATTTCCTGGCAAATTTAACTTCAAAATACCCCCTGACTGGACATTATTACCAAATTTTGAGCAAATAAATGTAGTGTATTCCTGTGCATGTTCCTAGATGACATTCTAACAGTAAAATTGTATCTGTGTCCAAATATTGAGGTCTCTATTGAGTTAAT
>NC_084627.1:2633369-2793369 GCF_033978795.1 Nerophis ophidion
TTTGTGTTTGTGTATTTACTTCCTGTTCAGTGCTCTTATTTTGTTATTTCCTGTTCAATTCATGGAGCACTGTTGTTTTTCTCTTTTCGTTGATTGGCAGCGGTTGACACCTGCTGTCAATCAAACGTGTGCCTATTTACGGGGATAAATCTATGTTTGGAAATCTTACTTCTGTTTATTTGTTTCTTATGAGTATTAAATGATTTTACCTTCACTCAATTCTCTCCTGGACTCTTGCATCCACGGGGTCACACAACTGCAGCCATGCGACATCCTAACATTTTCGATCGATTGACACAGTTATTATGCAACATATATTCATCATTTTATCACCCAGCCCTATAATTTATTTTACATTGTAAATACAACCATAATTCTTCTCTATAGAATCTGTTTCATGTTCATATTTTTAAAAGACTGGAGCGGATTATTTGGATTGACAGTAGCGGTTATTCTTTTTAGTACGATTCGTTATTTGGTGCAATTTTTGGAATGAATTACTTACAAAAATTGAGGTATTACTGTATTGACTACAAACGAACAAATTGCACAAAATGTCCACAGAGTTTTTTTAAGGCAGCACATGCTGTCCTCCCATTAATTGTAAAAGTGGACCAGATCCAGCTCTGATAAAACATCCTCAGAAAACTTGTTATCCCCTTTGCCAAAGCTGGGGTTTTGTTTCAGTTTGATAGCCAAACAGGATACATCTCCACTTCTATTCTCTGCTCTCGCCTAGCAACAAGAGAATAACATCAGCATCAATAAAGCACATTCTCTTCTAGAAGCAGACTGTACAAGGGAAGAAGATTAAGAGCTATTCAGTAGGACTTAAGGTTCAAGCTTACATCACACTCAAATTTTTACCGCATACCTTTGGTAAGTGCCGGAGTGAGAAGAGGTTTTAAAATAATTGGCACATGCTTACTTTTACCGTATGCCTCTGGTAAGCGCAGGAGTGAGAAGAGGTTTTTAAATTAATTAGCGCCCCGGCGGCAATTCAAGGAAATACGGTATTTGTGATTTCCTTCTCTGCATGGAAGTTTAAAATGAGCATATATTAACGCAGTATGAAGAAGAATGTTTTAATGTAGACACATAGAATCATCATACTGCTGTGATTATATGTATCAAGTCTTTAATTCAAGGCTAAGGCAAAATATGGAAATATATATCGTGTATCGCGATATGGCCTAAAAATATCGAGATATTAAAAAAAGGCCATGTCGCCCAGCCCTAATATGCAGCTTTCTTTTTAAAAAAAAAAAAAGCCCGCTGCTGATATTGTGACATATGTTAATGTCTTTAGAAACCATACACCAGGGGTAGGGAACCAATGGCTCTAGAACCAGATGTGGCTCTTTTGATGACTGCATCTGGCTCTCAGACATTGCTTAACGCGATAATTATGAATAATTTGGCTGGTAATCACAGTGCTAAAAATAACGTGCAAAATATAAAACATTCTCATGCATTTATATCCATCCATCCGTTTTCTACCGCACCTGTTCAAGAAGTCGCATTAATGGTAAGAAGTATTTTATGTCACGATGCTTGCTCTGCGGGGTCGTTCTCCCAGGAAGACAGACGGACAACTCGGGACATGGCATTTAGGTAAAAACGTGATTTAATTTTAACTAAAAAACATATACAAACAAAAATCGCTCACAGTGGAGGCACAACTTGGGCTAAAGAACAAAGCTAACGCATAAACAGACTAAGAACATAAATCAAACAAAACTTACTTGGCATGGCATGAAGCACGAAACTATGGCAAGGCATGAAACAAGTCAGCACAGGGCGACTGACTGGCAAAGACGAGCTTAAATACTGCCTCTGATTAGTGCTCGGGAAGCAGGTGAGCGGGCATTTTGTCCACCCGAGACAGGTGGACAAAATGAGTAACCAAGGAAACCAGGAAAAAAAAACAGGAACTTAAAGAGTCCAAAGGACTCACACAAGTGAGAGCTGAGATCCGCCACCACAAGCCCAGGGACTGTGCATTACCACACCATGCAGAAAATCTCGAGAAACGTGCAACATAATGTTTATTTCTTCCATAAGTGCAATGAAAACACAGCTTGCACTCTTTTGTCGTTTGGCAACGCTTCAAACACCATTTGGTAAACGCACCTTTTTTTTTATAGCACCATACACCAGGGGTAGGGTACCTATGGCTCTAGAGCCAGATGTGGCTCTTTTGATGACTGCATCTGGCTCTCAGACAAATCTTAACTGACATTGCTTAACGCGATAATTATGAATAATTTCGCTGGTAATCACAGTGCTAAAAATAACATGCAAAATATAAAACATTCTCATGCATTTATATCCATCCATCCGTTTTCTACCGCACCTGTTCAAGAAGTCGCATTAATGGTAAGAAGTATTTTATGTCACGATTGGGGGTGTTACAGCTTGCTCCGCGGGGTCGTTCTCCCAGGAAGACAGACGGACTACTCGGGACATGGCATTTAGGTAAAAACATGATTTAATTTTAACTAAAAAAATATGCAAACTTGGGCTAAAGAAAAAAGCTAACGCATAAACAGACTAAGAACATAAATCAAACAAAACTTACTTGGCATGGCATGAAGCACAAAACTATGGCAAGGCATGAAACAAGTCAGCACAGGGCGACTGACTGGCAAAGACGAGCTTAAATACTGCCTCTGATTAGCGCTCGGGAAGCAGGTGAGCGGGCGTTTTGTCCACCCGAGACAGGTGGACAAAATGAGTAACCAAGGAAACCAGGAAAAAAAACAGGAACTTAAAGAGTCCAAAGGACTCACACAAGTGAGAGCTGAGATCCGCCACCACAAGCCCAGGGACTGTGCATTACCACACCATGCAGAAAATCTCGAGAAACGTGCAACATAATGTTTATTTCTTCCATAAGTGCAATGAAAACACAGCTTGCACTCTTTTGTCGTTTGGCAACGCTTCAAACACCATTTGGTAAACGCACCTCTTTTTTTTTATAGCACCATACACCAGGGGTAGGGAACCTATGGCTCTAGAACGAGATGTGGCTCTTTTGATGACTGCATCTGGCTCTCAGACAAATCTTAGCTGACATTGCTTAACACGATAATTATGAATAATTTCGCTGGTAATCACAGTGCTAAAAATAACGTGCAAAATATAAAACATTCTCATGCATTTATATCCATCCATCCGTTTTATACCGCACCTGTTCAAGAAGTCGCATTAATGGTAAGAAGTATTTTATGTCACGATGCTTGCTCTGCGGGGTCGTTCTCCCAGGAAGACAGACGGACAACTCGGGACATGGCATTTAAGTAAAAACATGATTTAATTTTAAGTTAAAAAAATATACAAACAAAAATCGCTCACAGCGGAGGCACAACTTGGGCTAAAGAAAAAAGCTAACGCATAAACAGACTAAGAACATAAATCAAACAAAACTTACTTGGCATGGCATGAAGCACAAAACTATGGCAAGACATGAAACAAGTCAGCACAGGGCGACTGACTGGCAAAGACAAGCTTAAATACTGCCTCTGATTAGTGCTCGGGAAGCAGGTGAGCGGGCGTTTTGTCCACCCGAGACAGGTGGACAAAATGAGTAACCAAGGAAACCAGGAAAAAAAACAGGAACTTAAAGAGTCCAAAGGACTCACACAAGTGAGAGCTGAGATCCGCCACCACAAGCCCAGGGACTGTGCATTACCACACCATGCAGAAAATCTCGAGAAACGTGCAACATAATGTTTATTTCTTCCATAAGTGCAATGAAAACACAGCTTGCACTCTTTTGTCGTTCGGCAACGCTTCAAACACCATTTGGTAAACGCACCTCTTTTTTTTTATAGCACCATACACCAGGGGTAGGGAACCTAGGGCTCTAGAACCAGATGTGGCTCTTTTGATGACTGCATCTGGCTCTCAGACAAATCTTAGCTGACATTGCTTAACGCGATAATTATGAATAATTTCGCTGGTAATCACAGTGCTAAAAATAACGTGTAAAATATAAAACATTCTCATGCATTTATATCCATCCATCCGTTTTCTACCGCACCTGTTCAAGAAGTCGCAATAATGGTAAGAAGTATTTTATGTCACGATGGGGGGGGGTTACAGCTTGCTGCGGGGTCGTTCTCCCAGGAAGACAGACGGACTACTCGGGACATGGCATTTAGGTAAAAACATGATTTAATTTTAACTAAAAAAATATACAAACTTGGGCTAAAGAACAAAGCTAACGCATAAACAGACTAAGAACATAAATCAAACAAAACTTACTTGGCATGGCATGAAGCACAAAACTATGGCAAGGCATGAAACAAGTCAGCACAGGGCGACTGACTGGCAAAGACGAGCTTAAATACTGCCTCTGATTAGTGCTCGGGAAGCAGGTGAGCGGGCGTTTTGTCCACCCGAGACAGGTGGACAAAATGAGTAACCAAGGAAACCAGGAAAAAAAACAGGAACTTAAAGAGTCCAAAGGACTCACACAAGTGAGAGCTGAGATCCGCCACCACAAGCCCAGGGACTGTGCATTACCACACCATGCAGAAAATCTCGAGAAACTTGCAACATAATGTTTATTTCTTCCATAAGTGCAATGAAAACACAGCTTGCACTCTTTTGTCGTTTGGCAACGCTTCAAACACCATTTGGTAAACGCACCTCTTTTTTTTTATAGCACCATACACCAGGGGTAGGGAACCTATGGCTCTAGAACGAGATGTGGCTCTTTTGATGACTGCATCTGGCTCTCAGACAAATCTTAGCTGACATTGCTTAACGCGATAATTATGAATAATTTCGCTGGTAATCACAGTGCTAAAAATAACGTGTAAAATATAAAACATTCTCATGCATTTATATCCATCCATCCGTTTTATACCGCACCTGTTCAAGAAGTCGCATTAAGGGTAAGAAGTATTTTATGTCACGATGGGGGGGGTTACAGCTTGCTCTGCGGGGTCGTTCTCCCAGGAAGACAGACGGACAACTCGGGACATGGCATTTAAGTAAAAACATGATTTAATTTTAAGTTAAAAAAATATACAAACAAAAATCGCTCACAGCGGAGGCACAACTTGGGCTAAAGAACAAAGCTAACGCATAAACAGACTAAGAACATAAATCAAACAAAACTTACTTGGCATGGCATGAAGCACAAAACTATGGCAAGGCATGAAACAAGTCAGCACAGGGCGACTGACTGGCAAAGACGAGCTTAAATACTGCCTCTGATTAGCGCTCGGGAAGCAGGTGAGCGGGCGTTTTGTCCACCCGAGACAGCTTGCTCTGCGGGGTCGTTTTCCCAAAAACATAGCCTCTGTTGCAGTCTATTGCAAAGTTTGTCAATATGTGTCTTCCAGCAGAGAAGATTATCAATATGAACCCCTAAATATTTATATGAGGACACCTGGGTGATTTCCTGATTTTTGAAGACCATTCCTCGGACCCAAAACCATTTCCTGTGTCTTGGTCACATTTAGAATAAGATGGTTGGTATCACACCACCTAATAAATAGGTCTATCTCGTCTCAGTACACAGAGGGGTCCGTATCCTTCGGAGCACTAAGTGTAATGTAAAATTCATGACATTTTTACCAAACTAAGATATTTTATTGTTATACCACAAGCTCTAAAAGTAGCGGTGCACAGGAAAAGAGAGGGCCACACGATCTGTTTAGAAAAGGAAGAAGATAAACACGTCTAATGTTGAAATGTCTGTCTTCCGAATCAAAGAAAATAAGAGGCAGGGTTACAGACTGAGTGGGGGCTAAACCCAAGTCACATTCATCATCTTTTGGCACAAAAACATTATTACAACGTCAAGAACCTTATCTGTGATCACCGAGGCCATAAATCACATTTCGGAGCATAAAAATAGCTTTTTTTTTAATTTATAGGAGTCTTTTTTTAAGATGATTTAAAGGTCCCCCCCAACAACATAGTTCTACAAACTCTGTTTCCATATGAGTTGGGAAATTCTGTTAGATGTAAATATAAACAGAATGCAATGATTTGCAAATCATTTTCAACCCATATTCAGTTGAATATGCTACAAAGACAACATATTTGATGTTCAAACTGATAAACATTTTTTTTTTTTTGCAAATAATCATTAACTTTAGAATTTGATGCCAGCAACACTTGACAAAGAAGTTGGGAAAAGGATGCAATAAATACTGATAAAGTTGAGGAATGCTCATCAAACACTTATTTGGAACATCCCACAGGTGTGCAGGCTAATTGGGAACAGGTGGGTGCCATGATTGGGTATAAAAACAGCTTCCCAAAAAAAGCTCAGTCTTTCACAGGAAAGGATGGGGCGAGGTACACCCTTTTGTCCACAACTGCGTGAGCAATTAGTCAAACTGTTTAAGAACAACATTTTTCGAAGTGCAATTGCAAGAAATTTAGGGATTTCAACATCTACGGTCCATAATATCATCAAAAGATTCAGAGAATCTGGAGAAATCACTCCACGTAAGCGGCATGGCCGGAAACCAACATTGAATGACCGTGACCTTCGATCCCTCAAAAACCGACATCAATCTCTAAAGGATATCACCACATGGGCTCAGGAACCCTTCAGAAAACCATTGTCACTAAATACAGTTGGTCGCTACATCTGTAAGTGCAAATTAAAGCTATACTATGCAAAGCGAAAGCCATTTATCAACAACATCCAGAAACACCGCCGGCTTCTCTGGGCCCGAGATCATCTAAGATGGACTGATGCAAAGTGGAAAAGTGTTCTGTGGTCTGACAAGTCCACATTTTAAATTGTTTTTGAAAATACTCAACATCGTGTTATCCAGACCAAATGGGAAGCGAACCATCCAGGCTGTTATCGACGCAAAGTTGAAAAGCCAGCATCTGTGATGGTATGGGGGTGCATTAGTGCCCTAGGCATGGGTAACTTACACATTTGTGAAGGCACCATTAATGCTGAAAGGTACATACAGGTTTTGGAACAACATATGCTGACATCTAAGCGCCGTCTTTTTCATGGACGCCCCTGCTTATTTCAGCAGGACAATGCCAAGCCACATTCAGCACGTGTTACAACAGCGTGGCTTTAATTAAAAAAAAGAGTGTGGGTACTTTCCTGGCCCGCCTGCAGTCCAGACCTGTCTCCCATGGAAAATGTGTGGCACATTATGAAGCATAAAATACGACAGCGGAGACCCCGGACTGTTGAAGGACTGAAGCTCTACATAAAACAAGAATGGGAAAGAATTCCACTTTCAAAGCTTCAACAATTAGTTTACTCAGTTCCCAAATGTTTGAGTGTTGTTAAAAGAAAATGTGATGTAACACAGTGGTGAACATGCCCTTTCCCAACTACTTTGGCACGTGTGACAGCCATGAAATTCTAAGTTGATTAGTATTTGCATAAAAAAAAAAATTAAGTTTATGAGTTTGAACATCAAATATCTTGTCTTTGTAGTGCATTCAACTGAATATGGGTTGAAAAGGATTTGAAAATCATTGTATTCCATTTATATTTCATATAAGTTCCCAACTCATATGAAAACGGGGTTTGTAGTTACTGGTACTCAAAAACTAAGTAATGTGGGAAATGACTGCTAGATTCATTTTCGGGAGCAAGAATTACATGAAAGAAACTTGTTTGGGAAATTTCAGTCATCTGGACCCTTTGGGTCCTTTAATCCACATCCAACTATTTCTACAGCCTCCAAAACAGTGTAGAGCGTCAACACAATGTTTTGTTGCCCATAAAAGATTACACCCAGCTGTGGCATGCATGGCGCTATTTTAAGCTCATTCTTCCACAATTAAGACCGGGGGACTCCATTCTTGATTAAACGCGCTGATAGACTTCTGACTTTTTCTCACGTCACATTTTCACAGCGCGTGCGTGCCTAAATACTTGTTGGCTGTAAAACGTGTGCTGTGTTTGGCCTTTATAGTCAACAAGTGGGTCAGGGGTCGGGAACATTTTTGACTGAGAGAGCCATGAAAGCCAAATATTTCAAAATGTATTTCCGTGAGAGCCATATCATATTTTTTAACACTGAATACAACTAAATGCATGCATTTTTAAGTAAGACCAACACTTTTAGAGTATAATAAGTCTCTTATTCTTTTGAATAACATTGTTATTCTGAAGCTAACCAATAATAAATAAAATATCATGTCTGTTGATCATGTTTTTGTTTGGCCATGTGCTGTTTGTCCTTTGGACTCTTTAAGTTCCTGTTTTTTTTTCCTGGTTTCCTTGGTTACTCATTTTGTCCACCTGTCTCGGGTGGACAAAACGCCTGCTCACCTGCTTCCCGAGCACTAATCAGAGGCAGTATTTAAGCTTGTCTTTGCCAGTCAGTCGCCCTGTGCTGACTTGTTTCATGCCTTGCCATAGTTTCGTGCTTCATGCCATGCCAAGTAAGTTTTGTATATACGGTATTAGCTTTCACTGTTATGTTGATGACACCCAACTCTACATGCCCCTAAAGCTGACCAACACGCCGGACTGTAGTCAGTTGGAAGCGTGTCTTAATGAAATTAAACAATGGATGTCCGCTAACTTTTTGCAACTTAATGCCAAAAAAACGGAAAATGCTGATTATCGGTCCTGCTAGACACCGACCTTTATTTAATAATACAACTTTAACATTTGACAACCAAATAATAAAACAAGGTGACTCTGTAAAAAATGTGGGTATTATCTTCGACCCAACTCTCTCCTTTGAGTCAAACATTAAAAGCGTTACTAAAACGGCCTTCTTTCATCTCCGTAATATCGCTAAAATTCGCTCCATTCTGTCCACTAAAGACGCTGAGATCATTATCCATGCGTTTGTTACGTCTCGTCTCGATTACTGTAACGTATTATTTTCGGGTCTCCCCATGTCTAGCATTAAAAGATTACAGTTGGTACAAAATGCGGCTGCTAGACTTTTGACAAGAACAAGAAAGTTTGATCACATTACGCCTGTACTGGCTCACCTGCACTGGCTTCCTGTGCACTTAAGATGTGACTTTAAGGTTTTACTACTTACGTATAAAATACTACACGGTCTAGCTCCAGCCTATCTTGCCGATTGTATTGTACCATATGTCCCGGCAAGAAATCTGTGTTCAAAAGACTCCGGCTTATTAGTGAATCCTAGAGCCCAAAAAAAGTCTGCGGGCTATAGAGCGTTTTCCGTTCGGGCTCCAGTACTCTGGAATGCCCTCCCGGTAACAGTTCGAGATGCTACCTCAGTAGAAGCATTTAAGTCTCACCTTAAAACTCATTTGTATACTCTAGCCTTTAAATAGACCTCCTTTTTAGACCAGTTGATCTGCCGCTTCTTTTCTTTCTCCTATGTCCCCTCCTCCCTTGTGGAGGGGGTCCGGTCCGATGACCATGGATGAAGTACTGGCTGTCCAGAGTCGAGACCCAGGATGGACCGCTCGTCGGGACCCAGGATGGACCGCTCGCCTGTATCGGTTGGGGACATCTCTACGCTGCTGATCCGCCTCTGCTTGAGATGGTCTCCTGTGGACGGGACTCTCGCTGCTGTCTGGGATCCGCTTGAACTGAACTCTCGCAGCTGTGTTGGAGCCACTATGGATTGAACTTTCACAGTATCATGTTAGACCCGCTCGACATCCATTGCTTTCGGTCCCCTAGAGGGGGGGGGGGTTGCCCACATCTGAGGTCCTCTCCAAGGTTTCTCATAGTCAGCATTGTCACTGGCGTCCCACTGGATGTGAATTCTCCCTGCCCACTGGGTGTGAGTTTTCCTTGCCCTTTTGTGGGTTCTTCCGAGGATGTTGTAGTCGTAATGATTTGTGCAGTCCTTTGAGACATTTGTGATTTGGGGCTATATAAATAAACATTGATTGATTGATTGATTTATGTTCTTAGTCTGTTTATGCGTTAGCTTTGTTCTTTAGCCCTAGTTGTGCCTCCGCTGTGAGCGATTTTTGTTTGTATATTTTTTTTAGGTGCGGTATAAAACGGATGGATGGATATAAATGCATGAGAATGTTTTATATGTCGCACGTTATTTTTAGCACTGTGATTACCAGCGAAATTATTCATAATTATAATAGTCATCAAAAGAGCCACATCTGGTTCTAGAGCCATAGGTTCCCTACCCCTAGTGTGGGTAGTTATTTTTGAAGGCATCCGTTTTATTTGAGGAGGTTTTGACGCTCCCGAGCCCCTCCTCCTTGTGTTGTGGTGAAAACAAACATTGAGGAATGTGGGAATATGAGCAATGGAATTCCAGGTTTCTTCCTTTTCCAAATGGGCAAAACAGACGAACATTTGATGCGCTCAACGTGATTTGACATAAACCGAAGCTGAAGCCTGATCTGATGACTTCAGCAGATCTGAGCTATCCTATAAGTGAACCCGGCCAGTCTCCACAGATTGTCTGCATGGACAATTTAGAATGTTCCAATGCAAATACAACACTACACACTCATTGTTATGATAAACTTCATTCTAAGCACTTTGCTGGCCTAGAGGAACAGGAAGACTAAAACTGAAACCACCGTCTAAGTAAAACATCTCTTTTCAGTCATTTTTTTTTTAGGGTCACAGGGAGACTGGAGCCTACCACAGATCAGCCATTATACCAGGGGTAGGGAACCTATGGCTCGACACTGCAAAAAGTCAGTGTTCAAAAACAAGATAAACTTCATTTTAAGCACTTTGCTGGCCTAGAGGAAAAGGAAGACTAAAACTGAAACCACCGTCTAAGTAAAACATCTCTGTTCAGTCATTTTTTTTGAGGGCCACAGGGAGACTGGAGCCTACCACAGCTCAGCCATTATACCAGGGGTAGGGAACCTATGGCTCGACACTGCAAAAAGTCAGTGTTCAAAAACAAGAAAAAAAAAAAAATACAAAAATGAGGGGTATTTTACTTGAACTAAGCAAAATTATCTGCCAACAGAACAAGAAAATTCGGCTTGTCAAGACTTTCCAAAACAAGTAAAATTAGCTAACAATCAATGAACCCAAAAAAACCTTGAAAAAAAGTATATTCTCACTAACAACAAGTGCACTTTTCTTGGTAGAAAAAAAATTGAGACCTTTCTGCTCAATATGTTGAAAAATATTCTTAAATGAACTAAATCCTAGTGCAGGGGTTGGGAACCTATGGCTCGGGAGCCAGATGTGGCTCTTTTGATGACTGCATCTGGCTCTCAGGTAAATTTGAGCTGATGCTGCTTAACATGATAAATAATGAATAATTCCACTTGTAATCAGTGTTAAAAATGATGTTCAAAATATAAAACATCCTCGTGCATTTTTAATCTACCCATCCGTTTTTCTACCGCACCTCTTCAAGAAGTTGCGTTGATGGTAAGAAGTTATTTATTTATTATTGGTTAGTGTGGGGCTTGCCCTCCTGGGGGTCCTTCAGACCACCAAGGACCGACACGTTTAATTTTTCAATAAGTCTCTCAGTTGCTTTCCAGCAATTGTCTTTTTCTCTTTCGTTCTTGCTCGCGCTCTGGCTCCAGCACCAACCCTGTCTCTCCTCCTGGCTGCTGCTTATAACAAAGCGACAGGTGATTAGATAACAAGGCCCAGGTGGGCCATCTATGCACCTGTCGCTGATTTCGAGGCCGGTCCTGGCAACACCCCGCTTCGCTGCAGGCCCGCAGGCCACACCCCCTCCACAGTTAGCTTCAGAATAACAATGTTATTACAAAGAATAAGAGACCTATTATACTCTAGAAAGGTTAGTCTTACTTAAAAATGCACGCGTTTAGTTGTGTTCAGGGTTCAAAAAAATATTTTACGGCTCTTACGGAAATACATTTTAAAATATTTGGCTTCTTGGCTCTCTCAGACAAAAAGGTTCCCGACCCCTGTCCAAGTGCCATTATCTTGACATAATGATATGCGCCTGGCATCATGATTTTTTTCATGCTTGAAATAAGAAATTATTACTTTAAAAAAGTAGTTTTATACTTGTGAGTGTTGATGACACAGCTTTGCAACAGCTGATATTCTAGTTTCAAGCATGTTTGTTATGTTCAAAGGGAAGGAGGCGACAACCAGGACAGAACTGCGGTTCTTTCAAGGTTTATTTTAAACCTTTGATACATATATGACATGTGTATGCTACTCTAAGTGAATGAGTGTGACTATGTGTAATATTAATAATGTAAATGTTACCCAGGGTTGTTGTCTGTGAGTGTTGGTTGTAATCTTTCGTCGAATCACGAGGGGCAAGACGAAGAGGCAGTTCGTGGACAGGCAATGGGTCGTGGGGAGGAGCGAGGCAGTGTAGTCTGGGTCCGAGCAGGGAGGTCGTGGATCGAGGAGGGCAGTCAGGAATCCGGTTGGATGTCGTAGGACAAGGCTTGATCACGGAAGGCAGGGGAGTCACTGTGAACACACAAAGAGACATGAACCAGGGATACACAGAGAGAGAGCAAAGCAAAGGTGAGGAAATCACGGGGAAGGGGATGCCAGACGTGAAGCTTACGGGAAGGTTAGCGACGTTCTGGCAAAGGTTCCTTGGGTCTGCTGGTCTTTATGCCGCTCCCTTTCATCAAGTTCAGGTGTGTCGATTGTTGATTGACCGCAGGCTTGTTGCTGCGCAGGCGTGCTGCCCTCAGCACGAGTGGGGACAAGTCTGAGTGCGCTGTCAAAGGAGGCGCATCTTGGCGCGCTGTCAGCAGAGGCGGCCGCAGCTCCAGCCGCCGAGGAAACGCGGGTTCGACTCCGTGTCATGACAGTACCTCCCCCCTTATGCGAGGCCCCCGACGAGCGCCGGGGAGCATCAGGATTGGCACGGTAGAAATCCTCCAGAAGAGAGGGGTCGGCAAGATAGGAGGCAGGCACCCAAGATCTGTCTTCCGGCCCATATCCATCCCAGTCCACCAGATAAACGAGCCCCCTACCTTGTCGACGGACCCTGAGTATTTCCTTGACCGTCCAAACCTGATCTCCATTCGGCAAGAACCTCGAGGGTGGAGGGGCAGGGGTAGCAGGGGACAGAGAACTCTCCGCTACCGGCTTAATCTGGGACACATGGACCACTGAGTGCCGCTTGACAGAGGGTGGAAGAGCCAATTTGACAGACACAGGATTTATGATGGACAAGATGGCAAAAGGACCAACGTAACGTGGCGCCAATTTTCTAGATGGTACCTGGAGGCTGAGGTCCTTTGTGAGTAGCATAACTTGTTGTCCTGGCTGATACGACGGTGCTGGAATGCGATGACGGTTGGCGTTGCGGCACATCTTCTCAGAGGCCCTCTTTAAGGCCGCACGAGCGGCTCTCCACACCCTCTGACACCGCCTAATATGAGCCCTAGTCGAGGGCACAGCGATTTCCAGTTCCTGTTGGGGAAACAAGGGGGGTTGATAACCCAACGAGCACTCAAATGGAGACATGCCGGTAGCGGAGCTCTTCAAGGAGTTATAGGAAAACTCCACCCAAGGCAAATATTTGCTCCAGGACGTAGGTTGATGACTGGCGACACAGCGTAGCATGGTCTCCAAGCTTTGGTTCGCCCTCTCAGCCTGCCCGTTGCTCTGGGGATGGTATCCCGATGTGAGGCTGACCGAGGCCCCGATTCCCTTGCAGAAGGCTCTCCATATTTGTGATGTAAACTGAGGGCCTCGGTCAGAGACGATATCCACCGGGATACCATGTTGCTTGACGACGTGTTGTGTGAGAAGCTCAGACGTTTCTGAGGCAGAAGGTAACTTGCGGAGCGGAATGAAGTGGGCCGCTTTGGAAAAACGGTCAACAATAGTTAAGATGGTGGTGTTACCTCTAGATGCTGGAAATCCCGTGACGAAATCCAGAGCAATGTGTGACCAAGGACGGGCAGGAATGGAGAGAGGGTGAAGGAGACCAGCAGGAGGCCTGTGTGACGTCTTGCTACGGGCACAAGTAGAACAAGCAGCGATGAACTCACGAGTGTCTTTGGCCATGGATGGCCACCAAAAACGTCTTCGCAGCAGTGATAGGGTTCGTTGAAAACCTGGATGGCAAGAAAACAGGCTGGAATGCCCCCAATCCAGGATTCTGGGTCGTAGCTCCTGATGGACAAACAGCTTGTTGGGTGGTCCACCTCCTGGTCCTGGATTGGAACGCAGCGCAGATTTTACCAGGTCCTCCACCTTCCAGGTTACCATCCCCACAATACGAGTGGGAGGAAGGATGGGTTCCGCCTCTGACGGACAGGTGGACTCTCTTACAAATAACCGGGATAGAGCGTCAGCCTTAGTGTTCTTGGAACCTGGTCTGAAAGAGAGCACGTAATTGAAGCGGGAGAAAAATTGCTGCCACCTTGCCTGGCGATTGTTGATTCTTTTTGCAGCTCGGATGTGCAGAAGGTTGCTGTGGTCGGTCAGAATCTGGAACTGGTGTCTAGCTCCTTCCAGCCAGTGTCTCCATTCCACCAGGGCCTCGTGGACCACCAATAACTCTCTATTCCCAGCATCATAGTTCTGTTCGGCCTGAGTCAGACGTCTAGAGAAGAAGGCAACAGGGTGAATCAAATTGTCACTCTTGGATCTTTGAGAGAGAATAGCCCCAATCCCCGAGTCTGAGGCGTCCACCTCAACCAAGAAGGCAGTGTCCAAGTCGGGGTGAACTAGAATGGGGGCGGAAACAAAACGCTCCTTTAGTTCCTCAAAGGCCTTCCTAGCCAAAAGAGTCCACACGAAAGGCACGTTTGTAGACGTGAGAGCGTGGAGCGGTGCCGCAACCCTACTGAAGTTCTGGATGAATCGTCGGTAGAAGCTGGCAAAGCCGAGGAACCTCCGAAGTTCCGTCCTTGTGGTTGGTTGCGGCCACTTCACCACGGCCTCCACCTTCTTCGGGTCGGGTCTTATATGACCCCTTTCGACCACAAATCCCAGGAATTCAACCGAAGAGGAGTGGAAGCAGCATTTTTCTGCCTTAACAAATAGACAATTTTCCAAGAGGCGTTGCAGGACACGTCGGACATGTTGCTGGTGATCAGAGAGGTTACGGGAGAAAATCAGAATATCGTCAAGGTACACAACCACGAATTGATCCAGCATGTCACGGAGGATGTCGTTAACTAGTGTTTGAAAAACTGCAGGTGCGTTAGTAAGTCCAAAGGGCATTACCCGATACTCATAATGCCCCATATGGGTGTTGAAGGCAGTTTTCCACTCGTCTCCCTTTCTGATACGTACCAGGTGATAGGCGTTCCGAAGATCCAGTTTGGTGAATATGGTTGCAGGTGCCAAGGACTCAAAGGAAGAGTTGAGTAGCGGAAGAGGGTACTTGTTTTTGATGGTAATGTTGTTGAGGTGACGGTAATCAATGCAGGGCCGAAGTGACCCGTCCTTCTTGGCCACAAAAAAGAATCCTGCCGCCAGTGGAGACTTGGACGGGGTAATTATGCCCGTGGCAAGACCCTCCGAAATATACTTCCTCATGGCCTCCTTCTCTGGAAGAGACAAACTGTAAAGGCGACTAGACGGCAGGGTAGCGTTAGGGAGTAATTCAATGGCACAGTCATAGGGCCTATGAGGGGGTAGTCCCAGAGCACGTACCTTACTGAAGACCTCAGCTAGGTCGTGATAGCAAGCAGGAACCAGGGATAGATCAGCCTTGGGAGTCGGGGTAGTGGATTGGCGGACCGGTGGGGGTTCCACAGGTCCTGGACTGGCCCCAGGGCACATGTTGTCCAGTCTGGAATGTAGTCGGGTAAAGTCTCTCTCTAATTTGTCCTCAAGGGCAGAAAAACGAACCTGATGTTCGCTAACCACGGAGCTAAGGATTGCCAGGTCGGAGGATCTGGATGTCCGGGGCTGGGGCTTACCGTTGTCACCTGGTTCCGACATGTTGTTGGCCAGAACGTACTGTTATGTTCAAAGGGAAGGAGGCGACAACCAGGACAGAACTGCGGTTCTTTCAAGGTTTATTTTAAACCTTTGATACATATATGACATGTGTATGCTACTCTAAGTGAATGAGTGTGACTATGTGTAATATTAATAATGTAAATGTTACCCAGGGTTGTTGTCTGTGAGTGTTGGTTGTAATCTTTCGTCGAATCACGAGGGGCAAGACGAAGAGGCAGTTCGTGGACAGGCAATGGGTCGTGGGGAGGAGCGAGGCAGTGTAGTCTGGGTCCGAGCAGGGAGGTCGTGGATCGAGGAGGGCAGTCAGGAATCCGGTTGGATGTCGTAGGACAAGGCTTGATCACGGAAGGCAGGGGAGTCACTGTGAACACACAAAGAGACATGAACCAGGGATACACAGAGAGAGAGCAAAGCAAAGGTGAGGAAATCACGGGGAAGGGGATGCCAGACGTGAAGCTTACGGGAAGGTTAGCGACGTTCTGGCAAAGGTTCCTTGGGTCTGCTGGTCTTTATGCCGCTCCCTTTCATCAAGTTCAGGTGTGTCGATTGTTGATTGACCGCAGGCTTGTTGCTGCGCAGGCGTGCTGCCCTCAGCACGAGTGGGGACAAGTCTGAGTGCGCTGTCAAAGGAGGCGCATCTTGGCGCGCTGTCAGCAGAGGCGGCCGCAGCTCCAGCCGCCGAGGAAACGCGGGTTCGACTCCGTGTCATGACAATGTTTTACTCAATATAGGTCATCACATCTCAGCAACAAGCTGTAATATCTTACTGAGATCATTTAGGACCGAAACCCTTAAAACAAGTAAAACACTCTAACATAAAATCTGCTTAGTGAGAAGAATGTTCTTATCAGACAGAAAATAAGCAAATATCTCCCTTATTTGAGATATTTGATCTTACTTAGATTTCAGTTTTTGCAGTGTAGAGCCAGATGTGGTTCTTTTGATGACTGCATCTGGCTCTCGGATAAATCTGAGCTGACATTGCTTAACACGATAAGTAATGACTAATTCCGCTTGTAATCACGGTGTTAAAAATAATGTTCAAAATATAAAACATTCTCATGCTTTTTTATGTTAAAAAAATTGCGCTAATGGTAAGAAGTAATTTATTTATTATTGGTTAGTGTGGGGCTTGCCCTCCTGGGGGTTCTTCAGACCACCAAGAGTCTGTTTTAGGGTTACAATATTGTTTTATTTTATTTTTCTCTCAGTTGCTTTCCAGCAATTGCCTTTTTCTCTTTCGTTCTCGCTCGCGCTCTGGCTCCAGCCCCAACCCTGTCTCTCCTCCTGGCTGCTGCTTATAACAGAGCGACAGGTGATTAGATAAAAAGGCCCAGGTGGGCCGTCTATGCACCTGTCGCTGATTTCGAGGCCGGTCCTGGCAACATCCCGCTTTGCTGCAGGCCCGCAGGCCACGCCCCCTCCACAGTTAACTTCAGAATAACAATGTTAATACAAAGAATAAGAGACCTATTATATATACTCTGGAAATGTCGGTCTTACTTAAGAATGCACGCGTTTAGTTGTGTTCGGTGTTAAAAAAAAATTATATGGCTCTTAGGGAAATACATTTTAAAATATTTGGCTTTTTGGCTCTCTCAGAGCAGCATGAAGCAGGGCTTTTATTGTGAAGATAGGAAATGTGCAGTCGGCCTTTAGAGTTTTGACGGAAGGGACGGCGCGAAAGTCTGTTGAAATAAAAAGTGTTTCTCGCCTTCCTCTCTGTCATTTTTTCATAATAATGAACTGGCAGCAGCCAGCGTCATCTCACAAGACCCTCGGGTGCCGTGAATGTCAATCAAGCAAGCTACGGAATTTGCCGCCAATGTTTTTCTTGTAAAGTGTATGGAAGCTGGATGAATTAGATGCCAAAAACCAACCACTTTCATGTGGTATTGTACAGAAAGGACAACTTTTTTTCTCCTCCATTTGAAAATGTGGGCGTTATCATCATTACTGTCTGATTCCAATCAATGCAAGTCATCAGAATCAGGTAATACACCAACTTATATTCTTGTCTTTGTGAAAGAAAGACATCTATATGTGTTACACATGCTTGTATTATCATTAAACACAATTAACTTGTTTACAAAAATGTCTCTTTCATAAATAAATAAATATAAATGATATATATAAATGAGGTAGATCCCCTCGAGTTGGTCAATTGAAAAGTAGCTCGCCTGCAGAAAAAGTGTGGGCACCCCTGATGTATAATGTTTTAATCAGCCTTTTCCGACCCAATCTGGCCCGCATACTGTGTGCTAAAAAAAAATCTGGCCCTTGGACAAATATAATTGAGCACCCCTGCTGCATTTCTTACCTTTGTAAAGTTAGGCTGAGATTGCCAGCACAGGCTTTAATCTTGTTCTGGGCCTCGAGGTGATTCATGCTCTCAGTGGAGATGCCATTTATGGACAGAATGACGTCTCCCACACTCATCTTGGCTCGGGCTGCTTTGCCGCCGTCCGTCAGCTGTGACCACCCATGCAAAAATGCAAATAAAACCAGTTAAAAAGTGTACAGTAGAGTTCATTACAACATAACCCCAACTTGTTATGATTCGGAAGTCAATCACGACAATAGTAGGTGAATAGGCCTTCATGGTTCTGCAGAGCTGAAACAGTTCACTAAATATGACTTGAATGAATGAGTAACGGTGTATGAATAGGGACAAGATTTACAAGTAGCACAATAACTCCTTATAAGGTCATTTTAGATCAGGGGTAGGGAACCTATGGCTCTAGAGCCAGATGTGGCTCTTTTGATGACGGCATCTGGCTCTCAGATACATCATAGCTGACATTGCTTAACACCAGACCTGGGCAAATTAGGCCCGAGACCACATGCGTTTGTTTTGCTTTTTAATCAGGCCCACCGGACATTCCCAAATATTTTTTTTAGATCTTAAAGATGGAAATTGTAGCTGCCATCATGATGTGCAGTGATGTTTTCTAATGACCGTGAGTCTTCAATCCAATCCAATCCACTTTATTTATATAGCACATTTAAACAACAATAATGTTTCCAAAGTGCTGCACAGCCATGTTAAAAACAATTGTAAAAAATAAATAAATAAATATATAAAATAAAATTTAAAAAAGTAGGTGGCAGAGGGGTTAGTGTGTCTGCCTCACAATACGAAGTTCCTGCAGTCCTGGGTTCAAATCCAGGCTCGGGATCTTTCTGTGTGGAGTTTGCATGTTCTCCCCGTGAATGCGTGGGTTCCCCCCTCCGGGTACTCCGGCTTCCTCCCACTTCCAAAAACATGCACCTGGGGATAGGTTGATTGGCAACACTAAATTGGCCCTAGTGTGTGAATGTGAGTGTGAATGTTGTTTGTCTATCTCTGTTGGCCCTGCGATGAGGTGGCGACTTGTCCAGGGTGTACACTGCCTTCCGCCCGATTGTAGCTGAGATAGGCGCCAGCGCCCCCCGCTACCCCGAAAGGGAATAAGCGGTAGAAAATGGATGGATGGATGGATATATATATTAGGGATGTCCCGATCCGATATTGATATCGGAAATCGGTCCGATATTAGCCAAAAAAGTGAATATCGGATTTTATCGGACTGAATCTAAAAACTCCGATATAAGCGCTCCGATATAAGCTGTCCATTTGCCGCTGCAGCACTTCTACAATAGGTGACTGGTTTGATCACACTCCAACACAGTAGGTGGCGGCAATGCCCCTTAATTAACGTTGGTGGCGGCCGCGGAAGAAGAGCGTCTCTGATCCAGCATGCACAGCCCACGTGATCACAACAACGACAACGCGTGTGCTCAGCAAAGTGTACTGATGTCGGCTGTGTGGAAGTATTTTAACTCACAGCATGCCGAAATGCTTATCTTCTTAAAAAAAAATCTCCACATTATGCTCGGACTGCAGAAAGTGGAGAAGGAGGAGGAGGAGTAGTAAGGGTAGTCAGCACTGACTGATTATTATTTGTTTTATGCTCTTGTTATTAGAGTGATATGTTTATTGCGTTTACACTATTCTTCAGTGAAGACTAAGAGTAATTACTACATTGTTTTGGGCATAGTCAGTCAGTGAAACTGGAGCTGCGAACTCTTAATTTAGAGCAGTTGGACAGTGGACAATATTGTGTTGTTTTTGTGGTTTTTGTCCCTGCCCACAGTTGTTTCCAACATATGCTGACAGTAAAAAAATAACTGAAGTGAACTTGGATTGTTTGCACTTTAAAACATTTTTTGTTTTTTTTATTGGATTTATTTAGGTTATTTTTGAGGGTCTTCTAATTTATTTTTAATTTATTCTTTTCAATTGTATAATTATGTTGGTATTAGTGGTTATTTTGCACTTTAAATATAACATTTTGTTTTTATTGGATTTGTTGAGGTAATACTCTTATGTTGAAGGTTAAAATTTATGTAACCTATTGGTTAATAATAAATGGGTCAGTTTTTCCTATACCTACTCTTGCTGACTATTGTTTTCTGTTTTAACACTACAACATCACTAACAGTAACATCACTTTATCAAGCCTTTTCTAACATTCTACAAGACAAAATAAGGAATAAATATATGTATGATTCGTGCCTATATCGTATCGTATTGATATCGGTATCGGCAAATACTCAAGGCTACAATATCGGTATCGTATCGGAAGTGAAAAAGTTGTATTGGGACATCCCTAATATATCCATCCATCCATCCATCCATTTTCTACCGCTTATTCCCTTTCGGGGTCGCGGGGGGCGCTGGCGCCTATCTCAGCTACAATCGGGCGGAAGGCAGGGTACACCCTGGACAAGTCGCCACCTCATCGCAGGGCCAACACAGATAGACAGACAACATTCACACACTAGGGCCAATTTAGTGTTGCCAATCAACCTATCCCCAGGTGCATGTCTTTGGAGGTGGGAGGAAGCCGGAGTACCCGGAGGGAACCCACGCACTCACGGGGAGAACATGCAAACTCCACACAGAAAGATCCCCAGCCTGGATTTGAACCCAGGACTGCAGGAACTTCGTATTGTGAGGCAGACGCACTAACCCCTCTGCTCCACCAATGACTGAATAAAAACAAAAAATAAATAAATATAAAAACAATAAAAACGATATAAAAACAAATATGATTAAAAACAATTTTAAAGGGTAAAATCAATTAAAACAGTAAAATAGAAATCAAAGTGTATAAAAAACACAGAGGACAACAGAGAACAGAGGACCACACAACTCACGTAGTGTTAAAAGCCAAAGAATAAAAGCGGGTCTTAAGACAAGACTTAAAACACTCCACTGTGGAAGCAGTTTGAACATGGAGGGGCAGAGTGTTCCAGAGCTTAGGGCCGACCACAGAGAAGGCCCTGTCTCCCCTGGTCTTAAGTCTGGTCTTGGGCACCACGAGCTGGAACTGGCTCTCGGACCTCAGAGCGCGCGCAGGAATGTAAATTTGGATGAGGTCCGAGATATATTGAGGTGCCAGTCCATGTAAAGATTTAAAAACAAACAGCAATGTTTTAAAATCAATTCTAAAATGAACAGGGAGCCAGTGCAAACTCTGAAGAATTGGGGTTATATGCTGGCGTTTCCTGGCCCCTGTTAAAAGTCGTGCTGCCGCGTTCTGGACTAACTGCAACCGGGAGAGAGCTTTTTGGCTAATGCCAGCATAAAGTGCATTGCAGTAGTCCAGGCCACTTGAAATAAAAGCATGCACGACTTGTTCAAAAAGGTTAAAAGATAAAAACATAATAATGTGTTAAATCCACGACTGTATATATCGGTAATTAAGAGTTAGGAAATATCCGAATATCGGCAAAAAATAAGCCGTTATCGGACCTCTCTAGTACAAAGTAAAATGATCCAGGCATGAGAAGCCTTCTGATGACAACCAGGAACAACTGTGTAGTCTAATTCCACATCAGGAAACAGGTGAGGACAAAAAGTGCCCAAACCATAGGGTAACTGGTGATCAGGAATCGTAGGGAACACAAGGCAGCACGTTAAGGTACAAAGCAGAGATGTCCAATAATATCGGACTGCCTTTTTTAGCGGGCGATAAATGCTTTAATATGTAACATCGGAAATTAGCGGTATCATTTTCAAAAAGTAATATGTATGACTTTTTAAAACGCCGCTGTACAAAGTGGTACACGGACGTAGGGAGAAGTACAGAGCAGTTGCATCCCCCAGTCATACTTGCCGACCCTCCCGATTCTCCCGGGAGACTCCCGAATTTCAGTGTCCCTCCCGAAAATCTCCCGGGGCAACCATTCTCCTGAATTTCTCCCAATTTCCACCCAGACAACAATATTGGGGGCGTGCCGGCCAAATCACATAATATCTATGGCTTTTTACACACACACACAAGTGAATGCAACGCATACTTGGTCAACAGCCATACAGGTCACACTGAGGGTGGCCGTATAAACAACTTTAACACCGTTACAAATATGCGCCACACTGTGAACTCACACCAAACAAGAATGACAAAACACATTTCGGGAGAACATCCGCACCGTAACACAACAAAACAAATACCTAGAACCCCTTGCGGCACTAACTAACCCAAATCCCGCCCACCTTAACCTCCTCATGCTCTCTCAGGGAGAGCATGTCCTCAATTCCAAGCTGCTGTTTTGAGGCATGTTAAAAAAAAAAAAATGCACTTTGTGACTTCAATAATAAATATGGCAGTGTCGTGTTGGCATTTTTTTCCATAACTTCAGTTGATTTATTTTTGGAAAACCTTGTTACATTGTTTAATGCAGCCAGCGAAATTGGGCATAATAATGTGTTAATTCCACGACTGTATGTATCGGTAATTAAGAGTTGGGAAATATCCGAATATCGGCCAAAAATAAGCCATTATCGGACCTCTCTAGTACAAAGTAAAATGATCCAGGCATGAGAAGCCTTCTGATGACAACCAGGAACAACTGTGTAGTCTGATTCTAAATCTGGAAACAGGTGAGGACAAAAAGTGCCCAAACCAGAGGTTAACTGGTGATCAGGAAGCGTAGGGAACACAAGGCAGTACAAAGTAGAGATGTCCAATAATATCGGACTACCTTTTTTATCGGCCGATAAATGCTTTAAAATGTAACATCGGAAATTATCGGTATCAGTTTCAGAAAGTAATATGTATGACTTTTTAAAACGCCGCTGTACAAAGTGGTACACGGACGTAGGGAGAAGTACAGAGCAGTTGCATCCCCCAGTCATACTTGTCGACCCTCCCGATTTTCCCGGGAGACTCCCGAATTTCAGTGCCCCTCCCGAAAATCTCCCGGGGCAACCATTCTCCTAAATTTCTCCCAATTTCCACCCAGACAACAATATTGGGGGTGTGCCGGCCAAATCACATAATATCTATGGCTTTTTACACACACACAAGTGAATGCAACGCATACTTGGTCAACAGCCATACAGGTCACACTGAGGGTGGCCGTATAAACAACTTTAACACCGTTACAAATATGCGCCACACTGTGAACTCACACCAAACAAGAATGACAAAACACATTTCGTGAGAACATCCGCACCGTAACACAACAAAACAAATACCTAGAACCCCTTGCGGCACTAACTAACCCAAATCCCGCCCACCTTAACCTCCTCATGCTCTCTCAGGGAGAGCATGTCCTCAATTCCAAGCTGCTGTTTTGAGGCATGTTAAAAAAAAAAATAATGCACTTTGTGACTTCAATAATAAATATGGCAGTGTCGTGTTGGCATTTTTTTCCATTACTTCAGTTGATTTATTTTTCGAAAACCTTGTTACATTGTTTAATGCAACCAGCGAAATTGGGCATGATAATGTGTTGGGAAATATCCTAATATCGGCAAAAAATAAGCCATTATCGGACCTCTCTAGTACAAAGCAAAAATAATCCAGGCATGAGAAGCCTTCTGATGACAACCAGGAACAACTGTGTAGTCTGATTCCCAATCTGGAAACAGGTGAGGACAAAAAGTGCCCAAACCTGAGGGTAACTGGTGATAAGCAGCAAGTGTAAAATAATGCAAAATACAAGGAAATAATAGTAAAGTCCAAACTGCCATGTGAGATCATGAGATACCAATCACCAGCCCCACCTTGTTAATCAACTTGAAACCTGTCCGACCGCGCCGGCTGCAATTACGCAGCAACAAAAGAGAACTTTGCAAACGTGTGATTTTACTCTGGCGTCGTTCCATCGTATCTTTGCGTCATCCCTCCCAAGTATGAAAGAGTGTGACGGGAAGAAACTAAGGTGTGCTGGGAGTCAGATGGTAGTAATCAGTGGGGAAGGTGCTGAAAAACAGGCGTGCATATCGTGACAGGGCCATGACGGAGGTATTCTGCTAAAGAACGGAAGATAAGAGGGGCTCACATCATGACCTCAATGTCTACATGTCATTTAGCGTTTGTACACCACAGATGACGCTGTGAAGTAGCTGAGGGTGATTCCCATTTCAAGAGCCCAAAAGATAATAACCATAGCCCAGGACCATATGGAATGTTCAAAGACTTAGTGACAAAAGAATCCCTGTGTTATTTGTATTGTGTACACAACATCTTATCATGTGTTGCAAAAATGACTATGACATGTTTAAAAAGACAGGAGCAATTAAAAGTTGTTTTTAGTCCAATTGTGAAACAATATGAGTCAAAAATCCTCTTTACCACAGCAATGATCTGCAGTTTACAGAGAGCCACAGAAAAATTGCAAGTCAAATGTATTCTATGTATGACATGAGAACATTTCTATGCTTTGATTAATTGATTTAAAATTGTATTAGTAGATTGCACAGTACAGTACATATTCTGTACAATTGACCACTAAATGGAAACACCTGAATAAGTTTTTCCACTTGTTTAAGTCGGGGTCCACGTAAATCAATTTTATCATGTGTTGCAAAAATGACTATGACATGTTTAAAAAGACAGGAGCAATTAGAAGTTGTTTTTAGTCCAATTGTGAAACAATATGAGTCAAAAATCCTCTTTACCACAGGAATGAGCTGCAGTTTACAGAGAGCCACAGCAAAATTGCAAGTCAAATGTCTTCTATGTATGACAGGAAAATATTTCCATGTTTTGATTAATTGATTCAAAATTGTATTAGTAGATTGCACGGTACAGTACATATTCCGTACAATTGACCAGTAAATGGAAACACCCGAATAAGTTTTTCAACTTGTTTAAGTCGGGGTCCACGTAAATCAATTTTATCATGCGTTGCAAAAATGACTATGACATGTTTAAAAAGACAGGAACAATTAGAAGTTGTTTTTAGTCCAATTGTGAAACAATATGAGTCAAAAATCCTCTTTACCACAGGAATGATCTGCAGTTTACAGGGAGCCACAGCAAAATTGCAAGTCAAATGTCTTCTATGTATGACAGGAGAACATTTCTATGTTTTGATTAATTGATTTAAAATCGTATTAGTAGATTGCACAGTACAGTACATATTCCGTACAATTGACCACTAAATGGTAACACCCGAATAAGTTTTTCCACTTGTTTAAGTCGGGGTCCAGGTAAATCAATTTTATCATGTGTTGCAAAAATGACTATGACATGTTTAAAAAGACAGGAGCAATTAGAAGTTGTTTTTAGTCCAATTGTGAAACAATATGAGTCAAAAATCCTCTTTTCCACAGCAATGATCTGCAGTTTACAGAGAGCCACAGCAAAATTGCAAGTCAAATGTCTTCTATGTATGTTAGGAGAACATTTCTATGTTTTGATTAATTGATTTAAAATTGTATTAGTAGATTGCACAGTACAGTACACATTCCGTACAATTGACCACTAAATGGAAACACCTGAATAAGTTTTTCAACTTGTTTAAGTCGGGGTCCACATAAATCAATTTTATCATGTGTTGCAAAAATTACTCTGACATGTTTAAAAAGACAGGAGCAATCAGAAGTTGTTTTTAGTCCAATTGTGAAACAATATGAGTCAAAAATCCTCTTTACCACAGGAATGATCTGCAGTTTACAGAGAGCCACAGCAAAATTGCAAGTCAAATGTCTTCTATGTATGAAAGGAGAACATTTCTATGTTTTGATTAATTGATTTAAAATTGTATTAGTAGATTGCACAGTACAGTACATACTCAGTACAATTGACCACTAAATGGTAACATCCGAAAAAGTTTTTCAACTTGTTTAAGTCGGGGTCCACGTAAATCAATTTTAAAATGTGTTGCAAAAATGACTATGACATGTTTAAAAAGACAGGAGCAATTAGAAGTTGTTTTTAGTCCAATTGTGAAACAATTTGAGTCAAAAATCCTCTTTACCACAAGAATGACCTGCAGTTTACAGAGACCCACAGCAAAATTGCAAGTCAAATGTCTTCTATGTATGACAGGAGAACATTTCTATGTTTTGATTAATTGATTCAAAATTGTATTAGTAGATTGCACGGTACAGTACATATTTCGTACAATTGACCCCTAAATGGTAACACCCGAATAAGTTTTTCAACTTGTTTAAGTCGGGGTCCACGTAAATCAATTTTAAAATGTGTTGCAAAAATGACTATGACATGTTTAAAAAGACAGGAGCAATTAGAAGTTGTTTTTAGTCCAATTGTGAAACAACATGAGTCAAAAATCCTCTTTACCACAGGAATGAGCTGCAGTTTACAGAGAGCCACAGCAAAATTGCAAGTCAAATGTCTTCTATGTATGAAAGGAGAACATTTCTATGTTTTGATTAATTGATTTAAAATTGTATTAGTAGATTGCACAGTACAGTAAATATTCCATACAATTGACCACTAAATGGTAACACCCGAATAAGTTTTTCCACTTGTTTAAGTCAGGGTCCACGTAAATCAATTCATGGTACCTACTGTGGTACCTGGTTGAGTACCTACTGCAAAAAAGATAGTTAAAGATCCTGTATGTATGAAAGGAGCACATTTCTGTTTTAAATACCCATGTGTGTACCATAAATTGATTAACGTGGAGCCCGACTTAAACAAGTCGAAAAACTTATGCGGGTGTTACAAACTTGTTTAAGTCGGGGTCCACTTTAATCAATTCGTGTGTAAGGTGTGCAATTTGTTGTGAGTTCATGCACTGTGTTGGTTTTGTTCTTTGAACAAGGTGATGTTCATATACGGTTCATTTTGTGCACCAGTAAAAAAACATATGACTTTTGCTTGAATTTGAACATTTTTTATTATTATCATTTTTTTCACTAAAGGGTTCGATTTATGCGCATATGAAACTGGTGGGGTTCGGTACCTCCAACAAGGTTAAGAACCATCCATTCATCCATCCATTTCTACCACTTATTCCCTTTGAGGTCACGGGGGCGCTGGTGCCTATCTCAGCTACAATCAGGCGGAAGGCGGGGTACACCCTGGACAAGTCGCCACCTCATCGCAGGGCCAACACAGATAGACAGACAACATTCACACTCACATTCGGCAACTTCACCTAATTTATGCCAAAAATATTTTTTGCAAATCCATCCATTTTCAACCGCTTATTCCCTTTGGGGGGCGCTAGTGTCTATCTCAGCTACAATCATCGGAAGGCGGGCTACACCCTGGACAAGTCGCCACCTCATCGCAGGGCCAACACAGATAGACAGACAACATTCACACTCACATTCAGCAACTTCACCTTATTTATGCCAAAAATATTTTTTGCAAATCCATCCATTTCCAACCGCTTATTCCCTTTGGGGGGCGCTAGTGTCTATCTCAGCTACACTCGGCGGAAGGCGGGGTACACCCTGGACAAGTCGCCACCTCATCACAGGGCCAACACAGATAGACAGACAACATTCGCACTCACATTCAGCAACTTCACCTAATTTATGCCAAAAATATTTTTTGCAAATCCATCCATTTTCTACCGCTTATTCCCTTTGGGGGGCACTAGTGTCTATCTCAGTTACACTCGGCGGAAGGCGCAGTACACCCTGGACAAGTCGCCACCTCATCGAATGGCCAACACAGATAGACAGACAACATTCACACTCACATTCAGCAACTTCACCTAATTTATGCCAAAAATATTTTTTGCAAATCCATCCATTTCAACCGCTTATTCCCTTTGGGGGTCGCTGGTGCCTATCTCAGCTACACTTGGCGGAAGGCGGGGTACACCCTGGACAAGTCGCCACCTCATCGCAGGGCCAACACAGATAGACAGACAACATTCACACTGACATTCAGCAACTTCACCTAATTTATGCCAAAAATATTTTTTGCAAATCCATCCATTTCCTACCGCTTATTCCCTTTGGGGGGAGCTAGTGTCTATCTCAGCTACAATCGGGTGAGAGGCGGGGTAAACCCTGGACAAGTCGCCACCTCATCACAGGGCCAACACAGATAGACAGACAACATTCGCACTCACATTCAGCAACTTCACCTAATTTATGCCAAAAATATTTTTTGCAAATCCATCCATTTTCTACCGCTTATTCCCTTTGGGGGGCACTAGTGTCTATCTCAGTTACACTCGGCGGAAGGCGCAGTACACCCTGGACAAGTCGCCACCTCATCGAATGGCCAACACAGATAGACAGACAACATTCACACTCACATTCAGCAACTTCACCTAATTTATGCCAAAAATATTTTTTGCAAATCCATCCATTTCAACCGCTTATTCCCTTTGGGGGTCGCTAGTGTCTATCTCAGCTACACTTGGCGGAAGGCGGGGTACACCCTGGACAAGTCGCCACCTCATCGCAGGGCCAACACAGATAGACAGACAACATTCACACTCACATTCAGCAACTTCACCTAATTTATGCCAAAAAGATTTTTTGCAAATCCATCCATTTCCTACCGCTTATTCCCTTTGGGGGTCGCTAGTGTCTATCTCAGCTACACTTGGCGGAAGGCGGGGTACACCCTGGACAAGTCGCCACCTCATCGCAGGGCCAACACAGATAGACAGACAACATTCACACTCACATTCAGCAACTTCACCTAATTTATGCCAAAAATATTTTTTGCAAATCCATCCATTTCCTACCGCTTATTCCCTTTGGGGGGCGCTAGTGTCTATCTCAGCTACAAACGGTCAGATATAAATAGAAGGTGTTAATGAAAATTCAGTCATCTGGACACTATGGGTACTTTCAACAGTTGTGTCATAACTTAGACTATGGTGCAGTTTTCTTTGTGGATTGTTTTCCCGGGATGCAACAGAACTGGACCGGACATGGCATGAAGGTGAATACCGCATTTTTCGGACTATAAGTCACAGTTTTTTTCATAATTTGGCCGGGGGTGCGACTTATACTCAGGAGCAACTTTTGTGTGAAGTTATCAACACAATACCGTAAAATATCAAATACTTTTATTTAGCTCATTCACGTAAGAGACTAGACGTATAAGATTTCATGGGATTTATGGATTAGGAGTGACAGATTGTTTGGTAAACGTATAGCATGTTCTATATGTTATAGCTCGGTTGGTAGAGTGGCCGTGCCAGCAACTTGAGGGTTGCAGGTTCGATTCCCGCTTCCGCCATCCTAGTCACTGCCGTTGTGTCCTTGGGCAAGACACTTTACCCACCTGCTCCCAGTGCCACCCACACTGGTTTAAATGTAACTTAGATATTGGGTTTCACGATGTAAAGCGCTTTGAGTCACTAGAGAAAAGCGCTATATAAATATAATTCACACTTCACTATTTATTTAAATGACTCTTACCATAATATGTTAGGTTAACATACCAGGCACCTTCTCAGTTGGTTATTTATGCCTCATATAACGTACACTTATTCAGCCTGTTGTTCACTATTCTTTATTTATTTTAAATTGTCTTTCAAATGTCTATTTTTGGTGTTGGGTTTTATCAAATAAATTTCCCCAAACAATGCGACTTATATATGTTTTTTTCCTTATTTATTATGCATTTTCGGCAGGTACGACTTACACTCCGAAAAATACGGCACATGATTGAATTATTGCTATAAAAGTGCGAACAAAAGGCGCACACAAGGCGGAGACACAAACTTAAATGATAACTGATAAATGGGTTGTACTTGTATAGCGCTTTTCTACCTTCAAGGTACTCAAAGCGCTTTGACACTACTTCCACATTTACCCATTCACACACATTCACACACTGATGGAGGGAGCTGCCATGCAAGGCGCCAACCAGCACCCATCAGGAGCAAGGGTGAAGTGTCTTGCTCAGGACACAACGGACGTGACGAGGTTGGTTCTAGGTGGGATTTGAACCAGTGACCCTCGGGTTGCGCACGGCCACTCTCCCACTGCGCCACGCCGTCCAAAAAATACAAAGGAGCAAAAACTACCACAAAAGCAAAACTATGGACATGAAACGAAAACTCGCTAACTGTGGCTTGAATAAACAAAACACTGAATGTGGCAAGAAAAGAGCAGAGCAGCATGAACTATGAACTGGAACAGTAAACATGGCATGACGCAGAATCAGAGTGCAGAGTAAGCATGGACGCCAGTGACGACGCCCGACAACAGAAAATGACAGGCTTAAACCGGTGCGTGAGTCTCATGAGGACAAGTGAAAACTAATGGGTCGCCATGGTGGCAAAACAAGGGAGTGAAAAAACAGGAACTAATGGGAGCCTTGAAGTAACGGAACATAAGTAAACAAAACATGATCACAAGACATGACAAGTTGGCCCTAACTTACTTAACTAACTAACTAACTTAGCCTACTCAGTGGTTAGAGCAGGGGTCGGGAACCTTTTTGGCTGAGAGAGCCATGAAAGCCAAATATTTTAAAATGTATTTCCGTGAGAGCTATATATTTTTTAACACTGAAAACAACAGAATGCGCGCATTTTTAAGTAAAACCAACATTTTTAAAGCACAATAAGTCTCTTATTCTTTTTAATAAGCTTCTTTGTATTCTGAAGCTAACCAATAATAAATAAAACACTTCTTACCATTAACGCGACTTCTTGAACAGGTGTGGTAGATAACGGTTGGATGGATTAAAATGCATGACCATTTTTTTATATTTTGAATGTTATTTTTAACACTGTGATTATGTTAGAATAATTATGTATATATTATCACACTCAATCAATCAATCAATGTTTACTTATATAGCCCTAAATCACTAGTGTCTCAAAGGGCTGCACAAACCACTACGACATCCTCGGTAGGCCCACATAAGGGCAAGGAAAACTCACACCCAGTGGGACGTCGGTGACAATGATGACTATGAGAACCTTGGAGAGGAGGAAAGCAATGGATGTCGAGCGGGTCTAACATGATACTGTGAAAGTTCAATCCATAATGGATCCAACACAGTCGCAAGAGTCCAGTCCAAAGCGGATCCAACACAGCAGCGAGAGTCCCGTTCACAGCGGAGCCAGCAGGAAACCATCCCAAGCGGAGGCGGATCAGCAGCGCAGAGATGTCCCCAGCCGATACACAGGCGAGCAGTACATGGCCACCGGATCGGACCGGACCCCCTCCACAAGGGAGAGTGGGACATAGGAGACACACAACTTTTATGCTTAAGGACCGTTGCTATAAATAGTGTCAATTGTGTTGAACTGGTATTTTTCTTTGTCTGTGCAAAGCTGGTAATCCAAAAGATTGCAAGCCTGTCTGGTATCAGGGTCCGTGTCCAGGAACGGCCTGCTGACTACCAAGGCCAATACCGCCGTGACGCGGACAGAGTAGAGAGACAAGGCGATATCACCAGCGTCAACACATTTGCATTTTTTGTATAACCACATATTGTGTCTAACTGGAGTTGTCGAGATTACCGCCTTCCCTCAGCGACAGCTTCAGTGATGTAAACAGGGACCTCCCAAATAAATAAAGGAAGCACGCGGGCTGGACTTTTAGAACGTAGTTTGGATCTGTAACTAGAATACAGCCCAAACAACTGTCTTCTCATTGAGCCAAATTGAACTCTGTCTCTGCATGATTCCTTGCTTCTATTCTGTTTAATAGATGTCATCAGTGTTTGAACCAGACAGATTACCAGCAAATATATTTATTTCATATCGTGTTAAGCAATGTCAGCTGAGTAACAACTCTCTCCTTTGTAACAACTCTCTCCTTTGAGGCACACATTAAAAGCGTTACCTGTACTGGCTTCCTGTGCACTTAAGATGTGACTTTAAGGTTTTACTACTTACGTATAAAATACTACACGGTCTAGCTCCATCCTATCTTGCCCATTGTATTGTACCGTATGTCCCGGCAAGAAATCTGCGTTCAAAGGACTCCGGCTTATTAGTGATTCCCAAAGCCCAAAAAAAGTCTGCGGGCTATAGAGCGTTTTCCGTTCGGGCTCCAGTACTCTGGAATGCCCTCCCGGTAACAGTTCGAGATGCTACCTCAGTAGAAGCATTTAAGTCTCACCTTAAAACTCATTTGTATACTCTAGCCTTTAAATAGACTCCCATTTTAGGCCAGTTGATCTGCCGTTTCTTTTCTTTTTCTTCTATGTCCCACTCTCCCTTGTGGAGGGGGTCCGGTCCGATCCGGTGGCCATGTACTGCTTGCCTGTGTATCGGCTGGGGACATCTCTGCGCTGCTGATCCGCCTCCGCTTGGGATGGTTTCCTGCTGGCTCCGCTGTGAACGGGACTCTCGCTGCTGTGTTGGATCCGCTTTGGACTGGACTCTCGCGACTGTGTTGGATCCATTATGGATTGAACTTTCACAGTATCATGTTAGACCCGCTCGACATTCATTGCTTTCCTCCTCTCCAAGGTTCTCATAGTCATCATTGTCACAGACGTCCCACTGGGTGTGAGTTTTCCTTGCCCTTATGTGGGCCTACCGAGGATGTCGTAGTGGTTTGTGCAGCCTTTTGAGACACCCAGTGATTTAGGGCTATATAAGTAAACATTGATTGATTGATTGATTGATTTATCCGAGAACCAGATGCAGTCATTAAAAGAGCCATATTTGGCTCGAGAGCCCTGGGTTAGAGTGTCCGCCCTGAGATCGGTAGGTTGTGAGTTCAAACCCTGGCCGAGTCACACCAAAGACTAAAAAAAAATGGGACCCATTACTTCCCTGCTTGGCAATCAGAATCAAGGGTTGGAATTGGGGGTTAAATCACCAAAAATGATTCCTGGGCGCGGCATCGCTGCTGCCCACTGCTCCCCTCACCTCCCAGGGGATGAACAAGGACAAACTTCACCACACCTAGTGTGTGTGTGATAATCATTGGTACTTTGTGCATCTGGGCTCAACATAAACTTTGCTGACTTGGCAAATAGGATGCTCCATTGCCTTGTTAAGTCGGGATAAATTCACACCTTCTGTGTTTGCATTCGCGTTCGGTAGCGTAATGGTTTCCACTGTTGTGAAAATAAGAAGACAATGGGGCGACAAGAATGCATCCATTGTGTTCAACGCGGACAATTAAGGAAAGGAGCTGGGAGGAATGAGGAAGTGACAGAGGTGGAGGCCAAGAACTCGGACAGTGAGTCATTTCTTTGCAGTCACACTTCCTGGGATCTTAAGTGAGGATTATGCAAAGCTGCTGGAAGCACTGCTTATGAGGTGTTTGCTGCACAATGCCTCGAGTGACTCAGTGCCAGGTTTTTAGGGCCTCTGTCTTGACTCACTTACTCGCAATAAAACGCCTCCTTTTGCTCCACAGAGCTCGCCCTGGCATCCTTCCGAAACCTGGCTCAGGGAAAGCTGCAGACATTGAAATTGCCGGATTGTTTGCTCACTCTCTCGGCAGTAGCGTGTTTGTGGCTTGTTAAACTAATGGAGAGTGACAAAGAATGCCTGCCCCGTAGGGACAATAATATGTACAACTATATATGGTAAACTACAGCGAGACACGAAGGCCTGGGGAGTCTTGTAATAGTCTCAGAATGCCGCCTTTTAATACATGGGCAACTGTGTTTAATACCAAGTTTGTGGCGGACACGCATTTCGTAAATACAGGCCAGGGTCTCGCAGGGAATGCAAAAGAAGTGAACTCAGGTGTGAGTCAGCTCAAAATGTGAACGCTACACAGACCAAACACACAGAAAAGTGTTAAAGGCCGACTGTCTGGGGGCCGGTATATCTATTTTTAGGGACACTAATACAAACCATCACAATAATGTCTGATTGAATGCTAAAAACGTTATGACAGACCGCCTTAAAAACAATGAAATTTTACATTTTTCTATGAGCAGTAAAACAGTGAATATTGACAAAAAATGAATGTCACACCCACTTTCGATGGATATATTTTACAATCGAGTGAAACGCAACAAAAATTCAACAAACAGTGATATAAAATAAACCCACCTACAATCTGACACATCACTAAACTAACTAGCTTTTTTGCAGTAGGTACTCAACATAGAAATGTTCTTCTATCATACATAGAAGACCTTTGACTTGCAATTTTGCTGTAGCTCTCTATAAACTGCAGATCCACGTTAATAAATTCATGGCTTATGGGCAGGCCTTGGCAATTATTTTGGCTCGGGGGCCACAATAGAGAAAAAATGTGTCTGGGGGCCGGTATATCTATTTTTAGGGACACTAATACAAAAGATCACAATAATGTCTGACTGAATGCTAAAACCGTTATGACAGACTGCCTTAAAAACAATGGAATTTTACATTTTAATATGAACAGTAAAACAGTGAATATTGACAAAAAATGAATGTCACACCCACTTTCGATGGATATATTTTACAATCGAGTGAAACGCAACAAAAATTCAACAAACAGTGATATAAAATAAACCCACCTACAATCTGACACATCACTAAACTAACTAGCTTTTTTGCAGTAGGTACTCAACATAGAAATGTTCTTCTATCATACATAGAAGACCTTTGACTTGCAATTTTGCTGTAGCTCTCTATAAACTGCAGATCCACGTTAATAAATTCATGGCTTATGGGCATGCCTTGGCAATTATTTTGACTCGGGGGCCACATTTAGAGAAAAAATGTGTCTGGGGGCCGGTATATCCATTTTTAGGGACACTAATACAAACCATCACAATAATGTCTGATTGAATGCTAAAAACGTTATGACAAACCGCCTTAAAAACAGTGGAATTTTACATTTTTCTATGAACAGTAAAACAGTGAATATTGACAAAAAATGAATGTCACACCCACATTCGATTGATATATTTTACAATCGAGTGAAACGCAACAAAAATTCAACAAACAGTGATATAAAATAAACCCACCTACAATCTGACACATCTGATACATCACTAAACTAACTAGCTTTTTTGCAGTAGGTACTCAACATAGAAATGTTCTCCTATCATACATAGAAGACCTTTGACTTGCAATTTTGCTGTAGCTCTCTATAAACTGCAGATCCACGTTAATAAATTCATGGCTTATGGGCATGCCTTGGCAATTATTTTGACTTGGGGGCCACAATAGAGAAAAAATGTGTCTGGGGGCCGGTATATCTATTTTTTGGGACACTAATACAAACCATCACAATAATGTCTGATTGAATGCTAAAACCGTTATGACAGACTGCCTTAAAAACAATGGAATTTTACATTTTTCTATGAACAGTAAAACAGTGAATATTGACAAAAAATTAATGTCACACCCACTTTTGATTGATATATTTTACAATCGAGTGAAACGCAACAAAAATTCAACAAACAGTGATATAAAATAAACCCACCTACAATCTGACACATCTGACACATCACTAAACTAACTAGCTTTTTTGCAGTAGGTACTCAACATAGAAATGTTCTCCTATCATACATAGAAGACCTTTGACTTGCAATTTTGCTGTAGCTCTCTATAAGCTGCAGATCCATGTTAATAAATTCATGGCTTATGGGCAGGCCTTGGCAATTATTTTGACTCGGGGGCCACATTTAGAGAAAAAATGTGTCTGGGGGCCGGTATATCTATTTTTTGGGACACTAATACAAAACATCACAATAATGTCTGATTGAATGCTAAAAACGTTATGACAGACCGCCTTAAAAACAATGGAATTTTACATTTTTCTATGAACAGTAAAACAGTGAATATTGACAAAAAATTTATGTCACACCCACTTTTGATTGATATATTTTACAATCGAGTGAAACGCAACAAAAATTCAACAGTGATATAAAATAAACCCACCTACAATCTGACACGTCTGATACATCACTAAACTAACTAGCTTTTTTGCAGTAGGTACTCAACATAGAAATGTTCTCCTATCATACATAGAAGACCTTTGACTTGCAATTTTGCTGTAGCTCTCTATAAACTGCAGATCCACGTTAATAAATTCATGGCTTATGGGCATTCCTTGGCAATTATTTTGACTCGGGGGCCACATTTAGAGAAAAAATGTGTCTGGGGGCCGGTATATCTATTTTTTGGGACACTAATACAAACCATCACAATAATGTCTGATTGAATGCTAAAAACGTTATGACAGACCGCCTTAAAAACAATGAAATTTTACATTTTTCTATGAACAGTAAAACAGTGAATATTGACAAAAAATGAATGTCACACCCACTTTCGATGGATATATTTTACAATCGAGTGAAACGCAACAAAAATTCAACAAACAGTGATATAAAATAAACCCACCTACAATCTGACACATCACTAAACTAACTAGCTTTTTTGCAGTAGGTACTCAACATAGAAATGTTCTCCTATCATACATAGAAGACCTTTGACTTGCAATTTTGCTGTAGCTCTCTATAAACTGCGGATCCACGTTAATAAATTCATGGCTTATGGGCAGGCCTTGGCAATTATTTTGGCTCGGGGGCCACAATAGAGAAAAAATGTGTCTGGGGGCCGGTATATCTATTTTTAGGGACACTAATACAAAAGATCACAATAATGTCTGACTGAATGCTAAAACCATTATGACAGACTGCCTTAAAAACAATGGAATTTTACATTTTTATATGAACAGTAAAACAGTGAATATTGACAAAAAATGAATGTCACACCCACTTTCGATGGATATATTTTACAATCGAGTGAAACGCAACAAAAATTCAACAAACAGTGATATAAAATAAACCCACCTACAATCTGACACATCTGATACATCACTAAACTAACTAGCTTTTTTGCAGTAGGTACTCCACATAGAAATGTTCTCCTATCATACATAGAAGACGTTTGACTTGCAATTTTGCTGTAGCTCTCTATAAACTGCAGATCCACGTTAATAAATTCATGGCTTATGGGCATGCCTTGGCAATTATTTTGACTCGGGGGCCACATTTAGAGAAAAAATGTGTCTGGGGGCCGGTATATCTATTTTTAGGGACACTAATACAAACCATCACAATAATGTCTGATTGAATGCTAAAACCGTTATGACAGACCGCCTTAAAAACAATAGAATTTTACATTTTTCTATGAACAGTAAAACAGTGTATATTGACAAAAAATGAACGTCACACCCACTTTTGATGGATATATTTTACAATCGAGTGAAACGCAACAAAAATTCAACAAACAGTGATATAAAATAAACCCACCTACAATCTGACACATCTGATACATCACTAAACTAACTAGCTTTTTTGCAGTAGGTACTCAACATAGAAATGTTCTCCTATCATACATAGAAGACCTTTGACTTGCAATTTTGCTGTAGCTCTCTATAAACTGCAGATCCACGTTAATAAATTCATGGCTCATGGGCATGCCTTGGCAATTATTTTGACTCGGGGGCCACATTTAGAGAAAAAATGTGTCTGGGGGCCGGTATATTTATTTTTAGGGACACTAATACAAACCATCACAATAATGTCTGATTGAATGCTAAAAACGTTATGACAGACCGCCTTAAAAACAATAGAATTTTACATTTTTCTATGAACAGTAAAACAGTGTATATTGACAAAAAATGAACGTCACACCCACTTTTGATGGATATATTTTACAATCGAGTGAAACGCAACAAAAATTCAACAAACAGTGATATAAAATAAACCCACCTACAATCTGACACATCTGATACATCACTAAACTAACTAGCTTTTTTGCAGTAGGTACTCAACATAGAAATGTTCTCCTATCATACATAGAAGACCTTTGACTTGCAATTTTGCTGTAGCTCTCTATAAACTGCAGATCCACGTTAATAAATTCATGGCTTATGGGCATGCCTTGGCAATTATTTTGACTCGGGGGCCACATTTAGAGAAAAAATGTGTCTGGGGGCCGGTATATCTATTTTTAGGGACACTAATACAAACCATCACAATAATGTCTGACTGAATGCTAAAAACGTTATGACAGACCGCCTTAAAAACAATAAAATTTTACATTTTTCTATGAACAGTAAAACAGTGAATATTGACAAAAAATGAATGTCACACCCACTTTCGATGGATATATTTTACAATCGAGTGAAACGCAACAAAAATTCAACAAACAGTGATATAAAATAAACCCACCTACAATCTGACACATCTGATACATCACTAAACTAACTAGCTTTTTTGCAGTAGGTACTCAACATAGAAATGTTCTATCATACATAGAAGACCTTTGACTTGCAATTTTGCTGTAGCTCTCTATAAACTGCAGATCCACGTTAATAAATTCATGGCTTATGGGCCTGCCTTGGCAATTATTTTGACTCGGGGGCCACATTTAGAGAAAAAATGTGTCTGGGGGCCGGTATATCTATTTTTAGGGACACTAATACAAACCATCACAATAATGTCTGATTGAATGCTAAAAACGTTACGACAGACCGCCTTCAAAACAATGGAATTTTAAATTTTTCTATGAACAGTAAAACAGTGAATATTGACAAAAAAATCAATGTCACACCCACTTTCGATGGATATATTTTACAATCGAGTGAAACGCAACAAAAATTCAACAAACAGTGATATAAAATAAACCCACCTACAATCGGACACATCTGATACATCACTAAACTAACTAGCTTTTTTGCAGTAGGTACTCAACATAGAAATGTTCTCCTATCATACATAGAAGACCTTTGACTTGCAATTTTGCTGTAGCTCTCTATAAACTGCGGATCCACGTTAATAAATTAATGGCTTATGGGCATGCCTTGGCAATTATTTTGACTAGGGGGCCACATTTAGAGAAAAAATGTGTCTGGGGGCCGGTATATCTATTTTTAGGGACACTAATACAAACCATCACAATAATGTCTGATTGAATGCTAAAACCGTTATGACAGACCGCCTTAAAAACAATAGAATTTTACATTTTTCTATGAACAGTAAAACAGTGTATATTGACAAAAAATGAACGTCACACCCACTTTTGATGGATATATTTTACAATCGAGTGAAACGCAACAAAAATTCAACAAACAGTGATATAAAATAAACCCACCTACAATCTGACACATCTGATACATCACTAAACTAACTAGCTTTTTTGCAGTAGGTACTCAACATAGAAATGTTCTCCTATCATACATAGAAGACCTTTGACTTGCAATTTTGCTGTAGCTCTCTATAAACTGCAGATCCACGTTAATAAATTCATGGCTTATGGGCATGCCTTGGCAATTATTTTGACTCGGGGGCCACATTTAGAGAAAAAATGTGTCTATTTTTAGGGACACTAATACAAACCATCACAATAATGTCTGATTGAATGCTAAAAACGTTATGACAGACTGCCTTAAAAACAATGGAATTTTACATTTTTCTATGAACAGTAAAACAGTGAATATTGACAAAAAATTAATGTCATACCCACTTTTGATTGATATATTTTACAATCGAGTGAAACGCAACAAAAATTCAACAAACAGTGATATGAAATAAACCCACCTACAATCTGACACATCTGATACATCACTAAGCTTTAGAACTTTGTTGTGAAAATCTCTTTCCGCTTCCCGCTCAAACTACTTAGTGCCTCGTCTGAGCTGCTGTGTCGCAGATGACCATAGTAATTAATTTAGAGACCATATAAACTGGTATGTCAAATGGAAACAGGGTTTTTAAGAGATGGTACCAAAAAGCTATCACAAGAGGAAGAATAATACCCCCATACTTGAGTACTTTGTTACAAAGAAAAAAACAGCTCCTGTGCAATACGTTCTTACAATTTCTATGTTTTAACTGTTCCCCATGTACGGACTGAAGTTGGCAAAAGAGCTTTTGGCATTGCTGCTCCTACGGCATGGAATGCATGGCAGACGAAACTGAAACTCACTGAACTACTTCCATTTGGAGCCTTCCGTTCTGTCCTGAGGGAAAGACAGCCAGAGGTTTTTGCACATTGCCTGCATTTCTAGAAGGTTTAAATCTTTATTGTTTTAAAGTTCTCTTTTATGTATTTTTAAAATGTATGTCTTAACGTATTACTTTTTTGAAATTGCTTTGTGACATGTGCTGTTGACCTCTTGACAAGGTCATCCTTGTGAAAAAGATTTTTTTCACAAGTTCTAAATCTTAGTGATATATCACATATATCAGATTGTAGGTGGGTTTTTGTTTTACCCTTTGCGTTCATATTTCACTGTTTGTTGCATTTTTTTTTTATTGTAAAATATGCGGATGGAGATGGGGTGTGACGTTCATATGTTGTCAATATTCAGTGTTTTATCCTTCATAGTTAATATTGAAAATAAAGAATGTGGGATTTACATGTACATTCTGGGTGTCTCATTCAGTAAAAAATTTTTAAAAATTCCAATCTGTTTTCAAGGCGGTCTGTCATAACGTTTTTAGTAGGGGTGCAACGGTATACAAAAATTTCGGTTCGGTACCTACCTCGGTTCAGAGGTCACGGTTCGGTTCATTTTCGGTAAAATAAGAAAACAACAAAATATACATTTTTTGGTTATTTATTTACCAAATTTGCAAAAAAAAAACCGCCAAAAATATTTTTCTTAGTGGAATATTTGATGTGAAGTAATCGCAACCTTGGATAGGTCAATAATTCATAATAACATTGATTTAGATTCAATATTATGTTTTGAGCAATGACAGTTTGAAAGAAAAAAAAACGGTTTTGTTTTATTAGTCAACGTTGCAACTTTTTCTAAATTACATTTAGCCTTTAAGTTTTTTTATTTCACTTTTGTTTATTTTAATAGTATTTTCAGAATGTGGCATGGGCCTTTAAAACATTAGCTCCGGGGCACACTTTTGACAGCCTTCAATAGATAATAAAAAATTAAATCTGATAAATCTATGGATAAAAAGCAGAGCCTGGCGACGCATGCGCTTTTATCATAACTCTCTCGCTCTCTGTCTCTGCCCCTCCCTCACGAATGTTGCTTTGTGCACAATTTGTTTTGTTTTTAACCCCTTCTGAACCCTGAACGTACATTGAAAATACACGGAACCCTAACTTAAAATGCCGGACATTAGAGGCATTTAAGAAACTCCACCCGGACAGCCCCGCAAAAGAGGAGGTATGGTCAGTCTATCGTAGCCCGGTTGCTGCTAGCATACCGTGTGTTATGCCTCGGTGTGCACTATTTACACAACGTGCGGTACGCTACTGAATATGTCCGTGTGGAAACTCGTTCGGTACACCTCCGAACCGAACCAAAACGGTTCAATACAAATACACCAGGGGTGTCCAATCTTTTTCCACTGAGGGCCGCACACAGAAAAATTAAAGCATGTGGGGGCCATTTTGATATTTTTAATTTTCAAACAATTACAAAATATATGTATTTTTAAAATGTATTTTACCTTTGGGGTTCCGGGGACCATAAAGGCTCCCAGTTAATGAAATGCTAAAAATAAGTCAAATTTGTATTATTATTTTTTATTTAACGCTTACAGTAAATCTCTATATCAACTTTAAAAAAAAAAAAAAGGTTTTATGGCATTTCTGTCAAAAACAACTTTGTTTTTCACAGTAAAACTGAAATGTGCAGTATTTAGTAATTAGAGCCCTAAAAGATCAATAATGCAGGACACCATTGAGCTTAATTATTTTATATTTTTGAGTAATAACAGTTAAAAGATAAATAAAATACCACTAAGTATATTTGGAATCCAAAAGGTGCCCCACTCAGAAAGTGATACATTTTTATTAGGGTTTTTTTTTTTTTACTTTCAACACTTACGTTACGACAGGGGTAGGGAACCTATGGCTCTAGAGCCAGATGTGGCTCTTTTGATGACTGCATCTGGCTCTCAGATAAATCTTAGCGGACATTGCTTGACACGATAATTATGAATAATTCCGCTGGAATTCACAGTGCTAAAAATAACGTTCAAAATATAAAACATTCTCATGCATTTAAATCCATCCATCCGTTTCCTACCGCACCTGTTCAAGAAGTCGCATTAATGGTGAGAAGTATTTTATGTCACGATCGGTCGCAGCTTTCTGCGGGGTCGTTCTCCCAGGAAGGCAGACAGACTACTCGGGACATGGCATTTAGGTAAAAACATGATTTAATTTAAACTAAAAAAAGATAAAAACAAAAATCGCTCACAGCGGAGGCACAACTTGGGCTAAGGAAGAAAGCTAACGCATAAACAGACTACGAACATAAATCAAACAAAACTTACTTGGCATGGCATGAAGCACGAAACTATGGCAAGGCATGAAACAAGTCAGCACGGAGCAAGAAAAGATCACATTGACGCCAGGGCGACTGACTGGCAAAGACAAGCTTAAATACTGCCTCTGATTAGTGCTTGGGAAGCAGGTGAGCGGGCATTTCGTCCACCAGAGACAGGTGGACAAAATGAGTAACCAAGGAAACCAGACAAGGGAGTGGAAAAAAACAGGAACTTAAAGAGTCCAAAAGACAAACAGCACATGGCCAAGCAAAAACATGATCAACAGACATGATATTTTATTTATTATTGGTTAGCTTCAGAATAACAATGTTATGAAAAAGAATAAGAGACTTATTATACTCTAAAAATGTTGGTCTTACTTAAAAATGCACGCATTTAGTTGTATTCAGTGTAAAAAAAAATATGATATGGCTCTCACGGAAATACATTTTTGAAATATTTGGCTTTCATGGCTCTCTCAGCCAAAAAGGTTCCCGACCCCTGCGTTACAAGATCAACTTCAGATATATCTGTCAATTTTACGTTTAAACTATTATTTTGTTTCTTATATGCTCTTTTGTTAAAGAAAAATTTGCTAACGCATAAACAGACTATGAACATAAATCAAACAAAACTTACTTGGCATGGCATGAAGCACGAAACTATGGCAAGGCATGAAACAAGTCAGCACGGAGCAAGAAAAGATCACATTGACGCCAGGGCGACTGACTGGCAAAGACAAGCTTAAATACTGCCTCTGATTAGTGCTTGGGAAGCAGGTGAGCGGGCATTTTGTCCACCAGAGTCAGGTGGACAAAATGAGTAACCAAGGAAACCAGACAAGGGAGTGGGAAAAAAACAGGAACTTAAAGAGTCCAAAAGACAAACAGCACATGGCCAAGCAAAAACATGATCAACAGACATGACATTTTATTTATTATTGGTTAGCTTCAGAATAACAATGTTATGAAAAGAATAAGAGACTTATTATACTCTAAAATGTTGGTCTTACTTAAAAATGCACGCATTTAGTTGTATTCAGTGTAAAAAAATATGATATGGCTCTCACGGAAATACATTTATGAAATATTTGGCTTTCATGGCTCTCTCAGCCAAAAAGGTTCCCGACCCCTGCGTTACGAGATCAACTTCAGATATATTTGTCAATTTTACGTTTAAGCTATTATTTTGTTTCTTTTATACTCTTTTGTTTTTGTATGGCAACTGCACAATATATGCAATATTTACCATATAAAAACATTTTAAAATGAAATATTTGGACTAATTGGAGCTTTGAAAATAATTAACTATAACATGGATTTTTTTGGTCATTATTATTTTTTGGAGCAATGGCAATCCATCCATCCATCCATTTTCTACCGCTTATTCCCTTTCGGGGTCGCGGGGTGCGCTGGCGCCTATCTCAGCTCACAATACGAAGGTCCTGCAGTCCTGGGTTCAAATCCAGGCTCGGGATCTTTCTGTGTGTAGTTTGCATGTTCTCCCCGTGAATGCGTGGGTTCCCTCCGGGTACTCCGGCTTCCTCCCACTTCCAAAGACATGCACCTGGGGATAGGTTGATTGGCAACACTAAATTGGCCCTAGTGTGTGAATGTGAGTGTGAATGTTGTCTGTCTATCTGTGTTGGTCCTGCGATGAGGTGGCGACTTGTCCAGGGTGTACCCCGCCTTCCGCCCGATTGTAGCTGAGCAATGGCAAAAAAATCCAAAATAAAGAAAGACCCAAAAAAAAAAAAAAAACAGCCTGCATTGCAGCTTTGTGTCAACATTGCAACTTTTTCTCGATAGATTTTCACCTCATTCCAATATTTTTAATGTTTTTATATTTTTGCAATAGCATTTCCAGAATGTGTGGCGGGCCGGTAAACAATTAGCAACGGGCCGCAAGTGGCCCCCGGGCCGCACTTTGGACACCCCTGAAGTTCACGTACCGTCACACCCCTAGTTTTTAGTGTGAATTGTGAATTATATTTATATAGCGCTTTTTCTCAAGTGACTCAAAGCGCTTTACATAGTAACACCCAATATCTAAGTTACATTTAAACCAGTGTGGGTGGCACTGGGAGCAGGTGGGTAAAGTGTCTTGCCCAAGGACACAACGGCAGTAACTAGGATGGCACAAGCGGGAATCAAACCTGCAACCCTCAAGTTGCTGGCACGGCCACTCTACCAACCGTGCTATTTTAGCATTCAATCAGACATTATTGTGAGGTTTTGTATTATCCATCCATCCATCCATTTCCTACCGCTTATTCCCTTTCGGGGTCGCGGGGGGGCGCTGGCGCCTATCTCAGCTACAATCGGGCGGAAGGCGGGGTACACCCTGGACAAGTCGCCACCTCATCGCAGGGCCAACACAGACAGACAGACAACATTCACACTCACATTCACACACTAGGGCCAATTTAGTGTTGCCAATCAACCTATATTCTGTCTCTGTTTAATTCCTTGCTTCTTGTCTTGTTCAATAGATGTCATCAGTGTTTGAACCTGACCAAATGGGTTACACTTGTATAGCGCTTTTCGACCTTCAAGGTATTCAAAGCACCCTGGACAAGTCGCCACCTCATCACAGGGCCAACACAGATAGACGGACAACATTCACACACTAGGGCCAATTTAGTGTTGCCAATCAACCTATCCCCAGGTGCATGTCTTTGGAAGTGGGAGGAAGCCGGAGTACCCGGAGGGAACCCACGCATTCACGGGGAAAACATGCAAACTCCACACAGAAAGATCCCGAGCCTGGATTTGAACCCAGGACTGCAGGACCTTCGTATTGTGAGGCAGACGCACTAACCCCTCTGCCACCGTGAAGCCCGGTTTTGTATTAGTGCTCCTTAAAATACATATACCGGCCCCCAGTCACATTTTCTTCTCTAAATTTGGCACCCCCGTGGCAAAATAATTGCCCAGGCCTGCATTAGGGTCCCTCTCAAAGTGTTCTTACATGAATGGGATTCCAGCCACATAATAGCAGTGATCCTCCACATTGCTGATTTTACTGCCGTGTAATGACAAGCTGCTCCATACTTCAGCGGGCATGTCAGAAAATATTCTCTATAGCGCACGATACATGCCTGATTTATCCCATGGGCCTCCTTTTAAAGCACAATGCAGATTATGAAATTAGTACGACAAATAAGGCTTTGATGGTTTTAGTGCATGGAAGCATGTGACGAAGATATGTGCCTGCTCAAGATGTGCAATGAAAAGAGCAAACAAGCCTGGACGGATTAACAATCCTCCTCCATGTGTCTTGAATCTAAATTTAAACATCGCCATAATCCAATACAGACGTAGAATAACAATAGGATTGCTGTGTTTTCAGTGTGAAGTGAAGTGAATTATATTTATATAGCGCTTTTCTCAAGTGACTCAAAGCGCTTTACATAGTGAAACCCAATACCTAAGTTACATTTAAAGCAGCGTGGGTGGCACTGGGAGCAGGTGGGTAAAGTGTCTTGCCCAAGGACACAACGGCAGCGACTAGGATGGCAGAAGCGGGAATCGAACCTGCAACCCTCAAGTTGCTGGCACGGCCACTCTATCAACCGAGCTATGCCGCCCCTACTTAGAAGGCAATATTAAAGGCTTATAGACAATACATTCACATTTTTTTTCCAGCTAGATTTACAACCCGAGGTGCCTTTCCGGATAAACTTCTGCCAAAACGCAATCCTTCACGACGCGAGCGAGTGCTGCGTTTAAAAAAGGTACCTTGCACAGGGACAATTTGACACGACAGACAGGAAAAAGGAGGCGAATGAAAGTAGTCCCTTGACATTACCGGACGTGCTGTTTAAACGGCTTACAGGGAACGCGGCTAATCTCGCCTGCTGTGTAACTTCCTGCCCCCCCCCCTCCCCGCCCGCAAGTATAAAATGTGGCGTTAAAGAAGGAGGGGGGGTCATGGCCGCCCTGCACATGATGAGTCGTGTAACAGGAAGCGTTTCGCGATAAAGCCCCGGATGTCGTCAAGTCGACTGAGATGGATGACCTTATATGGAAGAGTCCTCAGACTGACATGATGTCATCGCTTACAGCAGAGCTTGGCAAATGAAGGCCCGGGGGCCACATGCGGCCCGTTGAGTTTGTCAATCTGGCCCGCCGGACATCCCTAAATATTTTTTTTTTAGATTTTTAAGATGGAAAGTGTAGCTGCCATTACTGTATGTTGTGCAGTCATGTTTTCTGATGACCGTAAGTCTTCAACTATACAAAGTATTTCAATGGTTGGAATCTGCGCTTATGGATGATATACCAGTTATTATGGTCATCTAATTACAAACTCCGTTTCCATATGAGTTGGGAAATTGTGTTAGATGTAAATATAAACGGAATCAATAATTTGCAAGTAATTTTCAATCATATTCAGTTGAATATGCTACAACATATTTGACGTATAAACTGATAAACAATTTTTCTTGCAAATAATCATTTACTTTAGAATTTGATGCTTGCAACATGTGACAAAGAAGTTGGGAAAGGTGGAAATAATTACTGACAAAGTTGAGGAATGCTCATCAAACACTTATTTGGAACATCGCACAGGTGTGCAGGCTAATTGGGAACAGGTGGGTGCCATGATTGGGGTGTAGAAAAAGCTTCCCCAAAAATGCTCAGTCTTTCACAAGAAAGGATGGGGCGAGGTACACCCCTTTGTCCACAACTGCGTGAGCAATCAATCAATCAATCAATCAATCAATCAATGTTTATTTATATAGCCCTAAATCACAAATGTCTCAAAGGGCTGTACAAACCATTACGACTACGACAGCCTCGGAAGAACCCACAAAAGGGCAAGGAAAACTCACACAGTGGGCAGGGAGAATTCACATCCAGTGACAATGCTGACTATGAGAAACCTTGGAGAGGACCTCAGACCCCCACCTCCTCCTCTAGGGGACCGAAAGCAATGGATGTCGAGCGGGTCTAACATGATACTGTGAAATTTCAATCCATAGTGGCTCCAACACAGCCGCGAGAGTTCAGTTCAAAGCGGATCCAAGACAGCAGCGAGAGTCCCGTCCACAGGAAACCATCTCAAGCGGAGGCGGATCAGCAGCGTGGAGAAGCAAATAGTCAAACAGTTTAAGAACAACGTTTCTCAAAGTGCAATTGCAAGAAATTTAGGGATTTCAACATCTACGGTCCATAATAATAATAATAATAATGGATTAGATTTATATCGCACTTTTCTATTGTTATATACTCAAAGCGCTCACAGAGAAGTGGGAACCCATCATTCATTCACACCTGGTGGTGGTAAGCTACATCTGTAGCCACAGCTGCCCTGGGGTAGACTGACGTAAGCGTGGCTGCCAGTTTGGGCCTACGGCCCCTCCGACCACCACCAATCATTCATTCATCATTCATTCACCGGTGTGAGCGGCACCGGGGGCAAAGGGTGAAGTGTCCTGCCCAAGGACACAACGGCAGCGACTTTGATGTCCATAGGTGGGAAGTGAACCTGCAACCCTCAGGTTTCTGGCACGGCCGCTCTACCCACTACGCCATGCCGCCCCCTAATATCATCAAAATTTTCAGAGAATCTGGAGAAATCACTCCACGTAAGCGGCATGGCCGGAAACCGACATTGAATGACCGTGACCTTGGATCCCTCAGACGGCAGTGTATTAAAAACCGACATCAATCTCTAAAGGATATCACCGCATGGGCTCAGGAACACTTCAGAAACCACTGTCACTAAATACAGTAGGTCGCTACATCTGTGAGTGGAAGTTAAAGCTCTACTATGCAAAGCGAAAGCTATTTATCAACAACATCCGGAAACGCTGGCGGCTTCTCAGGGCCCGTGATCATCTAAAATGGACTGATGCAAAGGGGAAAAGTGCTTAGTGCCTCGTCTGAGCTGCTGCGACTTGGATTACCGTAGTATCTACTGTAGTATATAATGCAAAAGCACAAATTCCAACCATTGAAATACTTTGTATAGTTCAAGACTTACGGAAACATCACTGCACATCATAATGGCAGCTACTGTTTCGATCTTAAAAATGTAAAAAAAATTATTTGGGAATGTCCGGAGGGCCAGATTGCCGTGTGCGGCCCCCAGGCTTTCATATGCCCAGGTCTGTTCCAAAGCAAATTGGTGCATGTTTGAATAAAGCTGTAGTCACTCACCAATAGCCAAATGCAGTCGGTGACCAAATCAATGCATCATTTGGGAGTCAATGAGTCAGCCGTATACTTTTGAAAAGTTTGTTTTGTGGTGCGTCAGAAGCTTACGTAAACGCATAAGGGGCGGCATTAAGCCAACGGGAATGCCCTGTGTTTCGCCTGACAAACGCAAAGAAGAGCAAACCTCCGTAAGAAAGGCAGATCAAAAGATACCGGTATGGCGGTATTCCATCCATCCATCTATCTTCTTCCGCTTATCCGAGGTCGGGTCGCGGGGTCAACAGCCTAAGCAGGGAAACCCAGACTTCCCTCTCCCCAGCCACTTCGTCTAGCTCTTCCCGGGGGATCCCGAGGCGTTCCCAGGCCAGCCGAGAGACATAGTCTTCCCAACGTGTCCTGGGTCTTCCCCGTGGCCTCCTACCGGTTGGACGTGCCCTAAACACCTCCCTAGGGAGGCGTTCAGGTGGCATCCTGACCAGATGCCCGAACCACCTCATCTGGCTCCTCTCCATGTGAAGGAGCAGCGGCTTTACGTTGAGTTCCTCCCGGATGGCAGAGCTTCTCACCCTATCTCTAAGGGAGAGACCTGGAAACTCATTTCGGCCGCTTGTACCCGTGATCTTATCCTTTCGGTCATGACCCAAAGCTCATGACCATAGGTGAGGATGGGAACATAGATCGACCGGTAAATTGAGAGCTTTGCCTTCCGGCTCAGCTCCTTCTTCACCACAACGGATCGATACAACGTCCACATTACTGAAGACGCCGCACCGATCCGCCTGTCGATCTCACGATCCACTCTTCCCCCACTCGTGAACAAGACTCCTAGGTACTTGAACTCCTCCACTTGGGGCAGGGTCTCCTCCCCAACCCGGAGATGGCATTCCACCCTTTTCCGGGCGAGAACCATGGACTCGGACTTGGAGGTGCTGATTCTCATTCCGGCCGCTTCACACTCGGCTGCGAACCGATCCAGTGAGTGGCGATATTGTCTCAAACATATACCATCCATCCATTTTCTACCGCTTATTCCCTTTTGGGGTCGCAGGGGGCACTGGCGCCTATCTCAGTTACAATCGGGCGGAAGGCGGGGTACACCCTGGACAAGTCGCCAGGGCCAACACAGATACACAGACAAATACACCGGTATTAATTTTAACACCGGTTTTATATATTATTATTATTATTTTATTATTATTATTTCTTATTTATTATTATTTATTCATTTGTATTATTATTTTTATTTCTTCTTCTCTCTTTCTCCCTTTCTCTCTCCTTTCAGCCTCTGGCATAGTATGGGTGTGTGTGTGTGTGAATGTGTCTGTTTTAGTTGTCTTACTTGTATGTTTGTGCCATGAGTCCCTGGTTGGTTTGACCTGAGTGGGGTGGGAGGAGAGTTAGGGCTGCACGGGATTCTGGGTATTTGTTCTGTTGTGTTATGGTGCGGATGTTCTTCCGAAATGTGTTTGTCATTCTTGTTTGGTGTGGGTTCACAGTGTGCCACATATTTATAACAGTGTTAAAGTTGTTTATACGGCCACCTTCAGTGTGACCTGTGTGGCTGTTGATCAAGTATGTCTTCTACAGAAGCTTAGTACAACTTATGCTTGGGCTGGCACGTGGTTTGTATAGGTTGTAGAGGTCAGTAATGGCAGTGTCTCCACGGTACCCCCTAAATATTGTAATTCGGGTGAAACTCGGGGAAAGTTAACCCCTGTAGGGGCACCAAAAAATGGGAGTCTCCCGGAAAAATCGAGGGTATACAAATATGACGCTGCAAAGCACCATTCATATAGGTCTCACGGCCCGCACCAGCAGTAAATTTTCACATCAAGGTGCGGGCCGCAAAATAATGTCTCGCAAGCCGCAATTGGCCCGCTTTCCGCGTTTTTGTGACCCCAGCCCTATAGAAACGTTTGCACAGTGCCTGTGTTTTCAAAAGGTGTAAATCTTTACTGTAAGGGTAGTGGGAGCGATTCAGATGTTATTAAACACATTTACTAGGATAATTTGGGAAAATCCCTTATCTGCTTATTGTGTTACTAGTGTTTTAGTGAGATTATATAGTCGTACCTGAAAGTCGGAGGGGTGTGGCCACGGGTGTGGTGACCGCCAGTGTCTCTGAGGGAAGCCACGTTTTTTTGACGAGGCGAAGCGAAGGCAGTTGTTAGGGCCGGGCTGAGCTTTTTTTCCCCCCTCCTCGACGGTGCAAGCATCCCACGTTCGAGGGCGACCGGTTGGAGGAGGCAAGAGAGTCGCAGCTGCCTCTTTGACAGGTGCACGAGGAACGACGCAAGTTCCGCTCATGTCTACGGTAAGAGCCGACTTATTACCACCATTTTCTCACTGAAACCTGCCGGTTGACATGTGGTCGGGAATCATGTTCGCTTGACCGCTCTGTTCCATAGTAAAGCTTCACCTTCGGGAATGTAAACAAGGAAACACCGGCTGTGTTTTTGTGGCTAAAGGCGGCCGCAATACACCGCTTCCCACCTACATCTTTCTTCTTTGACGTCTCCATTATTAATTGAACAAATTGCAAAAGATTCAGCAACACAGATGTCCAGAATACTGTGTAATTATGCGATTAAAGCAGACGACTTATAGCTGGGATCGGGCTGGAACAAAATGTCCGCTACAATCCGAGACGTCACGCGTCTTCATACGCGTCATCATACCGATGTTTTCAACATGATACTTCGCACGAAATTTAAAAATGCAATTTAGTAAACTAAAAAGGCCGTATTGGCATGTGTTGCAATGTTAAGATTTCATCATTGATATATAAACTATCAGACTTTGACAGGTGCACGAGGAACGACGCAAGCTCCGCTCATGTCTACGGTAAGATCCGACTTATTACCACCATTTTCTCACCGAAACCTGCCGGTTGACATGTGGTCGGGAACCATGTTCGCTTGACTGCTCCGTTCCATGGTAAAGCTTCACCTTCGGGAATGTAAACAAGGAAACACCGGCTGTGTTTTTGTGGTTAAAGGAAGTTGCAATACACCACTTCCCACCTACATCTTTCTTCTTTGACGTCTCCATTATTAATTGAACAAATTGCAAAAGATTAAGCAACACAGATGTCCAGAATACTGTGTAATTATGCGATTAAAGCAGACGACTTGTAGCTGGGATCAGGCTGGAACAAAATGTCCGCTACAATCCGAGACGTCACGCGTCTTCATACCGGCGTTTTCAACATGATACTTCGCGCAAAATTTAACATAGCAATTTAGTAAACTAAAAAGGCCGTATTGGCATGTGTTGCAGTGTTAATATTTCATCATTGATATATAAACTATCAGACTTTGACAGGTGCACGAGGAACGACGCAAGCTCCGCTCATGTCTACGGTAAGAGCCGACTTATTACCAACATTTTCTCACCGAAACCTGCCGGTTGACATGTGGTCGGGAACCATATTCGCTTGACCGCTCTGTTCCATAGTAAAGCTTCACCTTCGGGAATGTAAACAAGGAAACACCGGCTGTGTTTTGTGGCTAAAGGCGGCCGCAATACACCGCTTCCCACCTACATCTTTCTTCTTTGACGTCTCCATTATTAATTGAACAAATTACAAAAGATTCAGCAACAGAGATGTCCAGAATACTGTGTAATTATGCGATTAAAGCAGACGACTTATAGCTGGGATCGGTCTGGAACAAAATGTCCGCTACAATCCGAGACATCACGTGTCTTCATACGCGTCATCATACCGATATTTTCAACATGATACTTCGCACGGTATTTAAAAATGCAATTTAGTAAACTAAAAAGGCCGTATTGGCATGTGTTGCAATGTTAAGATTTCATCATTGATATATAAAATTATCAGACTTTGACAGATGCACGAGGAACGACGCAAGCTCCGCTCATGTCTACGGTAAGAGCCGACTTATTACCACAATTTTCTCACCAAAACCTGCCGGTTGACATGTGGTCGGGAACCATGTTCGCTTGACCGCTCTGTTCCATAGTAAAGCTTTACCTTCGGGAATGTAAACAAGGAAACACCGGCTGTGTTTTTGTGGCTAAAGGCAGTTGCAATACACCGCTTCCCACCTACATCTTTCTTCTTTGACGTCTCCATTATTAATTGAACAAATTACAAAAGATTCAGCAACAGAGATGTCCAGAATACTGTGTAATTATGCGATTAAAGCAGACAACTTATAGCTGGGATCGGTCTGGAACAAAATGTCCGCTACAATCCAAGACGTCACGCATCTTCATAGTCATCATACCGATGTTTTCAACATGATACTTTGCACGAAATTTAAAAATGCAATTTAGTAAACTAAAAAGGTCGTATTGGCATGTGTTGCAATGTTAAGATTTCATCATTGATATATAAACTATCAGACTTTGACAGGTGCACGAGGAACGACTTAAGCTCCGCTCATGTCTACGGTAAGAGCCGACTTATTACCACCATTTTCTCACCGAAACCTGCCGGTTGACATGTGGTCGGGAATCATGTTCGCTTGACCGCTCTGTTCCCTAGTAAAGCACCTGAATGTAAACAAGGAAACACCGGCTGTGTTTTTGTGGCTAAAGGCGGCCGCAATACACCCCTTCCCACCTACATCCTTCTTCTTTGACGTCTCCATTATTAATTGAACAAATTACAAAAGATTCAGCAAAGAGATGTCCAGAATACTGTGTAATTATGCGATTAAAGCAGACGACTTATAGCTGGGATCAGGCTGGAACAAAATGGCCGCTATAATCCGAGACGTCACGCGTCTTCATACGCGTCATCATACCGACGTTTTCAACATGATACTTTGCATGAAATTTAAAAATGCAATTTAGTAAACTAAAAAGGCCGTATTGGCATGTGTTGCAATGTTAATATTTCATCATTGATATATAAACTATCAGACTGCGTGGTCGGTAGTAGTGGGTTTCAGTAGGCCTTTAAATAAAGGTTCAATTATAAGTATTTCTGAGCTTGATGTATTTTATCTTTATTATTGATACTGTTTCCCATAAACACAGGGGACTAAAACCCCATATATTTGCCTTGAAAATGCTATTTTTGCCTTATTCTTTGGCGGTTAAGGGTTTCCATGGCATTTAAACCCAAGAAAACACATGGACCAAATAATGTATTTTTTTCCCCCAATACAAAATTGCCACAGGAACAGGATGCTGTGTCTCCTACATTTCTTCAACCTGCAAGAATAAAGTCACCTTGCACAATTTCACATCTTATACGCACAGCCTGTTGATTCCGTTAACAAAGCGACGAGGAACAACAAACCAGAGGGCGCCAAATGCCTCGTAGCATTCAAACGTCCCAATTAAGAGCTCAAGAACGGAGGTTGTCATGGTTTGACGGCGGCCTCTTATTACTTCAAATGAGGTCTTTTGGAAAAGCCTGCCGTGCCTAGCCGACCTTAACAGGAGCGCTTAGTCCAATTGCCATGACAACACAAACAAAACAACACAAAAGCAGCACGACCCCGCGCTCAACACTGAATGCTCTGTCGTTAGGTCAGAAGCAACCGAGAGCCGCTCGGGCAGAGTCTGAATGAAAACAAGTGCAAGACTCGACGGTCCGCAATACTGTTTCCCATGACGGCAAGCAGACTGCAATTAAAGGCAAAAAATAGTTAATTAGATTCACCTTCTGGCAGGTTAAACCTATTGTTATGTTAGCGTGTCAGCTTTTATAGCCAGTGTGGTCTGGAACAACTATCCTAAATGTTTAATGAGACATGCAAAACCAAATTATATACAGAGAGGATACAATTAAAGCATATCAAATGAGCTCAAATATACCTACAAACGAGGGATAATGATGCAATATGTACATACAGCTAGCATAAATAGCTTGTTAGCATTGATTAGGACTGACCAAATATGCCTGATTAGCACTCCAACAAGTCAATAACATCAACAAAGCTCACCTTTCTGCATTCACGCACAGTACAAAACTTTTGGTGGACAAAATGAGACATGGAAGGAGTGGAAGATTGTACATGTAAACAAACTGTTGCGCCACAGTCCACACTATGGTGAGTTCAAGAACCGCCGAAATTAGCAGGACAAAACGATGTTCACCGAATACTCTCACCAGTGAGGCATACACACAAACATATTACACAGTGGGCTTTCAAACACTTGGGAATTGTGTCATGTTTACAAAAAAAATATATTTTTCCCCCATCATTTTCCATTTTTGATCATATTTTAAAAAATGCTCAGAGGAACCACTGGAGAGGCTCTAGCTTGAGAGCCATGGGTTGCTGACCCCCGATCTAGCAGGAGCTTTACTGCCACTTAAAGGACTGGAGTGGAACAGCATGTCATAATTTAAGGGGCGGCTTAGCTCGGTTGGTAGAGTGGCCGTGTCAGCAACTTGAGGGTTGCAGGTTCGATTCCCGCTTGTGCCATCCTGGTTACTGCCGTTGTGTCCTTGGGCAAGACACTTGACCCACCTGCTCCCAGTGCCACCCACACTGGTTTAAATGTAACTTAGATATTGGGTTTCACTATGTAAAGCGCTTTGAGTCACTTGAGAAAAGCGCTATATAAATATAACTCACTTCACTTCACTTGTTTGCTCCATTCAGACGTATGCTGACGGACCCACAACCACCGTATGGGAAAATTAAGAGCGCTATTTATAGACCACAGAGCTTCTTTGACTGCGAGCAAATTAGGCTCGCCGTCACCCTGTGAATTACAACAATCTAGCCGGCAGGGAAAATCCAGCAAAGATGTTCAACATCTGTAGCGGCTGCTTGCATTTCAAGTATCTCACCCGGGCTTCCAACCCGCGAGCACGAGCCACATCAATAGCAAAGGCATGTCACAACTCTCCACACCACATTCGAGTTTAGCTTCTTTTATTCCACCGCTGATTGGGGGGAAAAAATGTTACTTTCAATTTGCTTTTTAACTCCTTCTAAACATGCAATCCCAGTCAAAAATATGAAGGATAGATGAACACTGGGGCTGCAACAAACAATTACTTTAATATTTGTAGAAGCATCAGTAGAAGCATTTAAGTCTCACCTTAAAACCCATTTGTATACTCAGGCCTTTAAATAGACTCCCTTTTTAGACCAGTTGATCTGCCGTTTCTTTTCTTTTTCTTCTATGTCTCACTCTCCTTTGTGGAGGGGGTCCGGTCCGATCCGGTGGCCATGTACTGCTTGCCTGTGTATCGGCTGGGGACATCTCTGCGCTGCTGATCCGCCTCCGCTTGGGATGGTTTCCTGCTGGCTCCGCTGTGAACGGGACTCTCGCTGCTGTGTTGGATCCGCTTTGGACTGGACTCTCGCGACTGTGTTGGATCCATTATGGATTGAACTTTCACAGTATCATGTTAGACCCGCTCGACATCCATTGCTTTCCTCCTCTCCAAGGTTCTCATAGTCATCATTGTCACCGACGTCCCACTGGGTCATTATTGTCACCGATGTCCCACTGGGTGTGAGTTTTCCTTGCCCTTATGTGGGCCTACCGAGGATGTCGTAGTGGTTTGTGCAGCCCTTTGAGACACTAGTGATTTAGGGCTATATAAGTAAACATTGATTGATTGATTGATTGATAATATTTGACTAGTCAGTAGGGGTGTAACGGTACTTGTATTTTTACTGAACCGTTTCTGTTCGGTTCGGTGGTGTATCGAACGAATTTCCACACGGACATATTAGGTAGCGCACCGCGCGTTGTGTAAACAATGCAGAGCGACGCACAACACGCGGCAGGCTAGCAGCGACCGGGCTAGGACAAGATGCAAAAGCCAGAGCTGGAAGACCCTCCTGCCTCGTTAACATCTCCCCTTTGGGAACACTTCGGCTTTGCGGTGAGATACAACAATGGAGGACGGAGGTTTGCCGACATTGTTCAGCAGCAGTAGGGTGTGCTTCTGCCAACACGTCAAACATGCTAACCCCTTTGAAGCGGCACCACCCGCAAATCAACCTCGCTTAAAGGAAGAGAAAGAGGAGCGTGGTGCAAACACCGCATTTAAGCAGCCTCTCCTGATCCAGCCAGGCAGGGATAAAGCAATAACAAATGTTTTTATAGCAGCACATTTAAGACCATCCATCCATCCATTTTCTACCGCTTGTCTCTTTCGGGGTCGCTGTATTGCATTAAAACTAGATTTTGACCCACTTCTAAGGTGGAAAAACAATAAGCCCATATATCCTCTTACTACCAAGTTAGCAAGGCTGGGGGAAGTTGACTTGAAACTGTTTAATATTGCACTTTTTAAATGTAGAAGTAAAGTTTTGTCATTTTGTTTCTTCTGAGCAACAACTGGAGGCAGTTTAATGTTGATTAACGTGGAACCCGACTTAAACAAGTTGAAAAACTTATTGGGGTGTTAACATTTAGTGGTCAATTGTACGGAATATGTACTGTACTGTGCAATCTACTAATAAAAGTCTCAATCAATCAATAGAAAAAAAAGCACTATATATGTAGAAAGGTTTTGTTAAGAAACCATTGTGAGCCTTATCTTATTTAGTTTTTATTTTATATATGTTGACCACACTAACCCTGGCAATGGACCCTGTGTGTATATGTAGGTTATGCCATTGTTTACAAACGTGGTAAATAAATAACCAAAGAATGTATATTTTGTTGTTTTCTTACTTTATCGAAAATGAACCGATCCTTGACCTCTAAACCGAGGTACGTACCGAACCAAAATTTTTATGTATGGTTACACCCCTAATAGTCAGTGATTATTTTTTACGATTATGTAGGTAGGTCTTTGTTGTCATTGCACAAGTACAGCAAAACTTTGTTTTCAGCACAAACCCGTTCAAGATTAAACAGTGTACAGGGTTACAGAGCAGGAACGCTGATGGGTCGCCACAAGGCGCCCTGTAAACTATGGGAAAAAGGTAAACGCTGGGGGAGGATGATTAAAAACATTCAATCTAGACTTGGCTACTAAGGGGGCCCAGTATGGAGTGGGAAAAAAACCTCCATAGCAAAGCACATATACATATTACAGCATACATCTCAAGATTTGCAACAGAGGGGAGGGAGTAGGGACTACGGTGGCAGTCTGTAGCTCTTCAGGCGCTGCCCAGCCGTCCATTACCCCAAAGGGGTTTGCGTCAAGGGTGTTGGATGGGTGGTGGGGTATGTGTGTGTGTTTGTGGCGTATATTTTTTGTGGATGCATGTGTGTAAGCCTGCCGCGTGTCTCTGTTCCGCGGCCTTGGTTTTGTTGCAGCCGCCAGTCAGTCCAAAGTAAACAACAACAGGTGTGTGTCCATGAGAGACAAAAAGGGAGTATGTTGTGCCTTCGCCGTACTGGCCTTCAGGAGAATCTCAAAGCCAGGGAAATAATCCAAGTTAGAATGTCTTGTATGGGAGTGAGAATAAAATGTGCTTTTCACTCTAAGATTTTCAGCAACTGGTCCTCAAATTCATCCTGCAGGGCAGACAGTTTGTTGTCTATAGGGGATGTGCCGATCAATCATCTACCGATCAGTACGTGATCATCATTGCCGATTAATGACTTTTAATGAAGATCACAAAAGGCAATCTCCTCTGGCTGACAGTGTATTTATTTTTAGTCCACCATCTGACAAGCTGCTAGCAGCTAACTATATATATTCATAAACAGTGTGGAGCCACTACCCAAAGTTAATAATAACCAGCTCTATTATTGCAGATAAAAGGCAAATGGGTTATACTTGTATAGCGCTTTTCTACCTTCGAGGTACTCAAAAGCGCTTTGACACTACTTCCACATTCACCCATTCACACACACTGAGTAAGCAATGGCAAACAATGAACCTGCGAGGAAGGCAGGGTGAAGCCAGTATAAAGCTCTCGGATTGGCTATCAGAAGCAGGTGAGCCTACTGATCGCTAATCAGAGGCAGGTGAGATTTATGAGCACTCAATTCACCAGAAAGTAAACAAAGGAAGGAGTGCTGAAACAGAAAAATACCACAAATATTTGAAAAACTATAACCAATGCAGTGTTTCCCCGAGAATATTTGTTAGTTTAGGTGGTGACTCTCCAGGGGAACAGAGTAATTTGGCCTGTCGCCACCATCAAGTCTCCATCATCGCTGCCTGCGGGGCTATAGACTACAGACTGTGGTGAAGTAGGCCGGCTTCGTCGCGTGAAGAAGCCTACAATTTTTTAAGTTTTAAAGACGATGAGATCATTATCCATGCGTTTGTTACGTCTCGCCTCGACTACTGTACCGTATTATTTTCGGGTCTCCCCATGTCTAGCATTAAAAGATTACAGTTGGTACAAAATGCGGCTGCTAGACTTTTGACAAGAACAAGAAAGTTTGATCACATTACGCCTGTACTGGCTCACCTGCACTGGCTTCCTGTGCACTTAAGATGTGACTTTAAGGTTTTACTACTTACGTATAAAATACTACACGGTCTAGCTCCATCCTATATTGCCGATTGTATTGTACCATATGTCCCGGCAAGAAATCTGCGTTCAAAGGACTCCGGCTTATTAGTGATTCCTAGAGCCCAAAAAAAGTCTGCGGGCTATAGAGCGTTTTCCGTTCGGGCTCCAGTACTCTGGAATGCCCTCCCGGTAACAGTTCGAGATGCCACCTCAGTAGAAGCATTTAAGTCTCACCTTAAAACTCATTTGTATACTCTAGCCTTTAAATAGACTCCCTTTTTAGACCAGTTGATCTGCCGTTTCTTTTCTTTTTCTTCTATGTCCCACTCTCCCTTGTGGAGGGGGTCCGGTCCGATCCGGTGGCCATGTACTGCTCGCCTGTGTATCGGCTGGGGACATCTCTGCGCTGCTGATCCGCCTCCGCTTGGGATGGTTTCCTGCTGGCTCCGCTGTGAACGGGACTCTCGCTGCTGTGTTGGATCCGCTTTGGACTGGACTCTCGCGACTGTGTTGGATCCATTGTGGATTGAACTTTCACAGTATCATGTTAGACCCGCTCGACATCCATTGCTTTCCTCCTCTCTAAGGTTCTCATAGTCATTATTGTCACCGATGTCCCACCGGGTGTTAGTTTTCCTTGCCCTTATGTGGGCCTACCGAGGATGTTGTGGTGGTTTGTGCAGCCCTTTGAGACACTAGTGATTTAGGGCTATATAAGTAAACATTGATTGATTGATTGATTGATTGTGTTTTCCGCTCCGTATGCTGGATGGCAATATACGAGATAAATATCCATACTTTTTCATATTTTTTCCGTGAAGTAACAACAAAACACAGAACTGTCCTAGTTACCTGAGATACTAAGTATTAGAGATGCGCGGATCCGCAATCATATCATCCGCATCTGCATCACCAAAATCGTCATCCACCTGAATCAACTTTTTATCGGTCCCGAATCCGCCCGCCAACCGCCCGCTGAATTACATCAGAAGTTGGCCACCTTTACCACTCACAGAGCTATTAAAACTGTTTCACAGAGTAATGTAGTCAATTGAAACCGCTAACGTTCTCGGGACAACTCAATAGCGTTCATCCTGATGACAAGAATGTGGGCGTGCTGTGAAGGCATTGCCTTAGACACCTTCAACAACATGTACGAACCGATTGTTGGTCCCGCAGCATGTTGTGTGCAGCTTCCGCAACCACAAGTATGAGATTGAAAGGCATACTGGGTGATACAGAGTACACTGATGGTTGTGATATAAACAACTTTAACACTTACTAATATGCGCCACGCTATGAAGCCACACAATACAAGATTGACAGGGAGAACATCCTCACCGTAACACAACATAAACGCAACACAACTAATACCCATAATCCTTTGTATCCATGACAGTTCCTGAATATATTTTACACCCCCGCGCCCCCAACCCCGCCCACCTTACCGACTCACGGGGGGGTGTAAAATATATTCAGGAAGTGTCATGAATACAAAGGATTATGGGTATTAGTTGTGTTGCGTTTATGTTGTGTTACTGTGAGGATGTTCTCCCGAAATGTGTTTGTCGTTCTTAATTAGCGTGGCTTCAAAGCGTGGCGCATATTACTAAGTGTTAAAATTGTTTATATCACAACCATTAGTGTACTCTGTGTCACCCAGAATGCCTTGCAGTCGTGTGCGTGTTGCCGCGGAAGCCACTCACAACATGATACTGGACTGACAAGTAGATCGTGCATGATGTAGAAGGCGACCCATATTTAACATTTGGGTGACTGCCGGCAATCATTCAAGAGAATAATAGCGTCTCCTATTGACTTCTTCGCTTTATGACACGGGTCTTAAATGGCTCTTTGAATGGCAAAGGATACCGATCCCAGAACCATGTATATCAAATGTCTCCGGATGGTTCAACCGCCACCCGCCCGAATCTAATTAAAATCAATTTTTTCGTCATGTCAACCGCCCGACCCGCGGTTTACCCGCGGATTCCGCGGTTTAGACCGCAAACCGCGCATCTCTACTAAGTATGTAATTATTTTGAGTTACTAAATATTGACTTACTTAGAGAAAATAATGGCTAAGTCAAATGAATGACTTTGCAATAAGCCCATACGTGTAACCAATCAGATGGTTGTGTGGGTGGGACAATGCTGGGTGCTGCAGAGACGTACTGACAGAGGCAGAGGCGGTACGAAGCGTAGCAGCTTGTTAAGACTTAAGGTTAGCACCAAATGATAATATCAATACATTTAATAAAGTCAAATACAAACAAGGCAACAAGAGAAGTATCATACACTTTTGTAAAGTAAATCTGAACAGCCGATATGGGCATCTACATCAACTATATGATTTGCCTTACTTAATACAGCTGATCTGTATCAGAATCGGCTGATCTCACTCATGGATGATCTGTATCGGAATCGGCAGCATAAAACCCTCATCAGAACAATAAATAAGATATAGTTTAAAAAAAAAATACTTGCTGAAATGTGAGGATTGTACTCACTTTGGTCAAATACTGTATATCCTGCTATTGAGCCGATTGAAAGCAGATGCCTTCAACAGAACCTCTGGACACCAAGCAGATCTAACTGGAAAACCACAAAGTACAAACTAGCAGAGATTACATAAATAGGTATTATTAATTGGCATCGTAACCAACAGCATATGAAAACAAAGATTTGGCAAGATTCTATTACATTTCTGCCTAAACAACTTAACCAGATTTAACGACAACTATGCAATGTGGCTACGTTGCAAAAGTACAGACTATTTACTTCAACGCTTTCCTACCAATTTGTACAGTTTTAGCCAAGGGTTAAGGGTTGTCATACTCAATTGTGTTCAGTTTAAAGAGATTCACAAGCTGTAAATGGCTATGATTCCCCATGACTGTAACAGTCTATATTTATGTCAAAGCGCATGAGAGGCGCAAGTAGTAAAAGATAAATCATTCTTTATGTGCATTTGTATTCCTCTTGGATGCCCTTCTTTAAAAACAGCTGCACGATAAAAACATGCATTAAATAATCATATACTGCTTTAAAAACAAGCAAATATACTCAAACAATAGGCCAATGAGTACAGTGGAACATCTGAGAATGAACAAAACTTACATTTGTGGTAACCTTTGTTTGGATTTACAATAAATGATATGCATTATTTGCACAACACACTAAACCAATGTCGTAAGAGGTGTTACTTGGCGCATATAAAGTAGTAAACTATCAATTAGTTTGTTCGATTAATCTAGTAAGCCAAGTATACACATTTTTTTTAGCCTCAATGCATATTTTAGGGAAAATAAACAAATATTTTTTATAGCGTATTTTTCCGAGTATAAGTCGCTCCTGCCGAAAATGCATAATAAAGAAGGAAAAAAACATATATAATTCGCACTGGAGTATATGTCGCATTTTTTGCGGGAATTTATTTAATAAAATCCAACACCAAGAATACACATTTGAAAGGCAATTTCAAAAAAATGAAGAATAGTGAACAACAGGCTGAATGTATATGACGCATAAATTACCAACTGAGAAGGTGCCTGGTATGTTAACCATACTTGCCAACCCTCCCGGATGTTCCGGAAGACTCCCGAAATTCAGCGCCTCTCCCGAAAACCTCCCGGGACAAATTTTCTCCCGAACATCTCCCGAAATTCTGGTGGAGCTGGAGGCCACGTCCCCTCCAGCTCCACGTGGACCCGAATGACGTGTCGACAGCTTGTTTTCACGTCCGCTTTCCCACGATATAAACAGAATGATCGAGGGCGAGTTCTTGGTTTCTTATGTGGGTTTATTGTTAGGCAGTTTCATTAACGTTCTCCCAGCGCGGGACCGTAAAGCAGTTCGTCTGCCGTAAACAGCAATGTTGCGACACTCTTAAACAGGACAATACTGCCATCTACTGTGCATGTATGTGACAATAACATCTACGGCATTTAGAGAAGTGGTTCTCAACCTTTTTTCAGAGATGTACCCCCTGTGAACATTTTTTTAATTCAAGTACCCCCTAATCAGAGCAAAGCATTTTTGGTTGGAAAAAAAAAGAAAGAAGTAAAATCCAGCATTATGTCATCAGTTTCTGATTTACTAAATTGTATAACAGTGCAAAATATTGCTCATTTGTAGTGGTCTTTCTTGAACTACTTGGAAAAAAAAGATATAAAAATAACTATAAACCTGTTGAAAAATAAACAAGTGATTCAGTTATAAATAAAGATTTCTACACATACTGCGGTGAGTGGGCAACTTGTCCACGGTGTGCCCCGCCTTCATGGTCCGTGGCCCGGGTCATGTTTTTTTTTATGTTCTGTTATTTTTTGACTCCCTTAGTTCCTGTTTTGTGCACCTTAGGGTTTGTTTTGGTTTCTATGGGGATTATTGTGGTTCACCTGCCTCTGGTTAGTGGTCGGCACGCTCACCTGCAGTCAATCAATCAATCAATCAATGTTTATTTATATAGCCCCAAATCACAAATGTCTCAAAGGACTGCACAAATCATTACGACTACAACATCCTCGGAAGAACCCACAAAAGGGCAAGGAAAACTCACACCCAGTGGGCAGGGAGAATTCACATCCAGTGGGGCGCCAGTGACAATGCTGACTATGAGAAACCTTGGAGAGGACCTCAGATGTGGGCAACCCCCCCCCCCCTCTAGGGGACCGAAAGCAATGGATGTCGAGCGGGTCTAACATGATACTGTGAAAGTTTAATCCACAGTGGCTCCAACACAGCCGCGAGAGTTCAGTTCAAGCGGATTTAAGACAGCAGCGAGAGTCCCGTCCACAGGAGACCATCTCAAGCGGAGGCGGATCAGCAGCGTAGAGATGTCACCTCTCTCGCCACTCTCGTCATGGCTTCTTTGTTCGCTTCATGCAACAGTTACGTTTGTAGTTCTTGTCTCCGAGTTTATGCTTCCTGTCCTAAGAGGTAACCTTGGCTTCCCACGTTTTCCTTCTGCTTGTTTTCTGATTTTGGTATGTGTTTAATTCAAGTTTAGTTCAAGGGTAAATCATGCTCCTACCTGCAACTCCTGTCCGAAGTGAGCCGTTTGCATCCTGGGGGAACAAACCTCGCTGTAAGCTGCAACCCCGTCGTAACATCCATCCATCCATCCATCCATTTTCTACCGCTTATTCCCTTTTGGGGTCGCGGGGGGCGCTGGCGCCTATCTCAGCTACAATCGGGCGGAAGGCGGGGTACACCCTGGACAAGTCGCCACCTCATCGCAGGGCCAACACAGATAGACAGACAACATTCACACTCACATTCACACACTAGGGACAATTTAGTGTTGTCAATCAACCTATCCCCAGGTGCATGTCTTTGGAAGTGGGAGGAAGCCGGAGTACCCGTAGGGAACCCACGCATTCACGGGGAGAACATGCAAAATCCACTCAGAAAGATCCCGAGCCTGGATTTGAACCCAGGACTGTGGGACCTTCGTATTGTGAGGCAGACGCACTAACCCCTCTGCCACCGTGAAGCCCACCCCCCCCCCGATGCAATATGTACATACAGCTAGCCTAAATAGCATGTTAGCATCGATTATTTTGCAGTCATGCACCCCCCTCACCTCCGAGGGGGTGATCAAGGGTGATGGGTCGAATGCAGGGAAAAATTTCGCCACACGTAGTGTGTGTGTGACAACCATTGGTGCTTTTTAATATGTCTGATTAGCACTCCAACAAATCAATAACGCAAACGAAGCTCCCCTTTGTGCATTCACGTACAGCATAAAACGTTTGGTGGACAAAACGAGACAAAGAAGGAGTGGCAGAAAACACGTCATTCTATACCAGCGTTGGAGAAAGTTGGACATGTAAACCAACTACGGTGAGTTCAAGGACTGCCGAAATTAGTAGGACAAAACGGCGCTTGTCAAATAATCTCATCATTGAAGCATGTACAACATAAAAAGTGGGATTTCTAACAATTAGGAATGTTTGTGTCATGTTTGTCCTTCTACAGAGGCCACATTGAAACAAAAAATATAATCTTTTTCCAATTTCATAAATTTTTGAAAAAACTCTAAGGAGCCACGAGGACGGCGCTAAAAATGCAGGTCTAGAGCCGAGGATTGCCGACCCCCAACCTATCGCAACAAAGTCCAAAAGTCATCATCCAATACCAGCGTCACATTGACAGACTGAATGCACATATGGTTATGATCAATTTGTAAAGGACGAAGATGTCCTGTCAAGTTTCTGTACTCCTACTACTTCAAGGCCAACCTTATTGCATCCTTGTACCTGCCTGTAGTTATCTTGTACCGAATTTACTGCGCATAATCAAGTGTGGCGAATGACATCATCCCACAGAAAGACGCAGAAATCATCATAGTACGCGGTTCTTACAGGGCGGCAGAAGTCTATTTTACATCGTGGGTGTTTCGTGAAGCATGAAATAAGTGTGCGGTCCGTGCCGCAATTTTCTACTCAGTCATCAGGCGGAGGAAGTAAATAAACGTTTACAATATCAATGGCAGATGTTTCCATGTGCCAGTTACATACATACAGTAAGGACATCTCCATTACTTGATAGAGGTGTTTCCTATGATACTGCAATCTATTTGGGGGACGTGTGCACGTCATTTAGAAAAAAGCTAAAATAGAAGTTACAGTACAAGTTGAAAATATGAATCCCTCTTTGTATGAACTTTATGACTTACGAACCAGATCGAATAAAAATATATTTCAGTAAAGAAACCTTGACTTTATGAATGTTTCATCCATCCATTGTGTTCCTTGCAACAACCATATATATATATATATATATATGGTTATATATATATATATATATATATATATATATATATATATATACATACACATACATATATACAGTATATACATACATATATATACACATACATATATATATACATATACATATATATATACATATACACATACATATATATATATATATATATATATATATATATATATATATATATATATATATACATATATATATACATATACATATATATATATATATATATATATACATACATACATACATACATACATACATACATACATATACACATACATATACATACATACATACATATACACATACATATACATACCCCGCCTACCGCCCGAATGCAGCTGAGATAGGCTCCAGCGACCCCAGTGACCCCAAGACGGATAAGCGGTAGAAAATAGATGGAGATACATGTGTATATATATATCTATGTATGCATGTATATGTATGCATATATATATGCATACATATACATGCAAACATAGATATATATAGACATATACATAAATAGGTATGTATTTATGTATAAATATATATATATATATATGTATATATATATATATACATACATGCATACATATATATATGTATACACATATACATAAATAGGTATGTATTTATGTAGGTATATATATATATACATATATATATATATATATATATATACACACACACACATAAATGTGTATATATATGCACATATATATGTAAAAATATACACATATATACAAATATGTGTATATGTATGTGTATACATACACACAGACATATATATATATATATAAGTGTATACATATATGCACATATATATATGTAAATATATACATACATATATATATACACATACAAATATCTATGTATGTATATAAATATACATACATAAATTTAAGTGTGTATATATATATATATATATGCACATATATATGTAAATATATACACATACAGTATATATATATAAATATGTCTCTATATATATGTGTATACATACACACACACACAGAAATATATATATATATATATATGTATATATATATATATATATATATATATATATATATATATATATATATATATATATATATCCATCCATCCATTTTCTGCCACTTATTCCCTTTTTGGAGTCGCGGGGGGCGCTGGTTTATATATTTTTATTTTTATTTTATTTTTTTCACTCTGACAAGAGGCCCTCTGCTGCCCTTTGACACGCCTGCTTTAGGGGTTACTGTGCGTTATTTTGTCAACAAACTGTTTAAGATTAATGCAAAAAATGTACCCTATAGGCCTTCAATTACATCTAATCCAAGACTATTGACGTAGGATCAAGCTCAAAGGAGGAAGGTACATCGTCAAACTATTAGAGATTATTTTATGAAAAAAACTTTAAAGCCAGAAGGGACAGACCATATTTTAAAACGTTTCAACCTTATAACTGCCTGGCAGGTGCAACACATATTGGTCCTGTCGTCTCAAGGGAGGATTGGATATCAGATAAGAAAAACAGACAAGAGGAAGACTCCTTCCTGGGACTGGGACAACTATGAGAAATCTGAAACATTCACACGCACTGGGATGAGAATATGTCAAAAGACTTGGCCTGAACCACACGCTGTTAGGGACATGTTGTTAGTGATTACTGAACTCAAGTTGTATAACCACTGCAATACGCATACCTGGTTAGAGGTAGAAGAGAATTGTGAGTGGCAACTACAGTCACATGACAACCCGGTTAAATGATGTTATTTTTAACACAACCCTGTTAAAACAGACCATGACCAATGCCTGTAAATATAACAGCCAGGAGTCAAGTTTTTGACAACTAATAACAGTTTTATGAGTCTTCAGTGCATGTCATGTGTGTTTATACAGTGCACTGTGTATATAAAGCCTCTCACTAAAGTCAGTACAGCCTTCCTATGTCAGTAATAGGAGTGGGAATCTTTGGCCACCTCACGATTCAATTACAATTTAAAAATCTTCAATTTATGTATATGGTTGCAGGTTTACATTTATTTCAACTTTACTAAATAGGTGTTTAGCACTTGCAACTTTTAAAAACAGTGCATTTGTAATAAGAAATTCTTACATTTTAAAACTGTCTGAATTACTTTATTTACAGTAAATAAATCGATTATGGATTATGTCCCGCAAGTGTGTGTTTATTTTATCATGGCATATCCATGCTACTTTTCAACTGACACTTTAAAGTCACTGTGCAGCTTGCATAACTATAGAGATGACTTACTAATGAAAATGACGCAACACACAGCCATTATTGTCTAGTAGAGGAGTCCTAAAGTATATTTGGGCCACATTTTTTTTCAGCAAACTGTGAGGAGGAAATTGTTTAAAACAAAAGGATCAGGTGGCGACTTGTCCAGGGTGTACGCCGCCTTCCGCTTGAATGCAGCTGAGATAGGCTCCGGCGACCCCTCGCGACCCCAAAAGGGACAAGCGGTAGAATATGGATGGATGGATGGAAAAGGCAAATTATTAATATTTTTTTTGTATCATTATTAAACATACATATACACATACATATACACACATACGTATGTATATATATATATATATATATATATATATATATATATATATATGTATATATAAATATATATAGAGAGAAATAAATATGTATATATACATACATATATACACATATATACATACAAATATACATACATACATAAACACACATACATACATACACACACATATATATATATATATATATATATATATATATATATATATATATATATATATATATATATGAATAGGTTGATTGGCAACACTAAATTGGCCCTAGTGTGTGAATGTGAGTGTGAATGTTGTCTGTCTATCTGTTTTGGCTCTGCGATGAGGTGGCGACTTGTCCAGGGTGTACACCGCCTTCCGCCCGATTGTAGCAGAGATAGGCGCCAGCGACCCCCGCGACCCAAAAAGGGAATAAGCGGTAGAAAATGGATGGATGGATATATATATATACACACACACACACACACACACACACATACTTACATACATATATATATACTTACATATACATATACATATATATATATATATATATATATATATATATATATATATATACATAATGCATATGTGTATATATATATTTTTATGTATATAATTATGTATAAATATATATGTATGTGTATGTATGTATGTACAAATATACACACACACACACACGGGGGCTGAAACTAACAATTATATATATATTTTGATAAGCGATTAGTCAATAATTATCTTAATGATTAGTCGACTAATCGAATACTAAAGCGTAAACGTATTTGATGGCTCTAATATTTCCATCGCCTTCTAAATGCAGCCTTTAAGTCATTTTAGGTATGTGCTTACTAACAATAAAGATGACTAATTCATTCATGAATATTTATTTATACTGTAATTGTGTTGTTCATTCAGCTGTGACATAAATTAACATGTGTTAAAAAAAAAAGTATTATAACTGTGTATTTAAAAAAACATTTAAAATAGTAGCAATTAAAACAAAAAAGAAAACATTTTTTAACTGCCTCAAAAAGAAAAGCATTTTGTGATGTTTAAAAAGCTGCACGTTGGTATATTGACTATTGTTCAACTCTTGGCATTTTGAGCAATTTAAGGGGGGCGGCATAGCTCGGTTGGTAGAGTGGCCGTGCTAGCAACTTGAGGGTTGCAGGTTCGATTCCCGCCTGTGCCATCCTAGTTACTGCCGTTGTGTCCTTGGGCAAGACACTTTACCCACCTGCTCCCAGTGCCACCCACACTGGTTTAAATGTAACTTAGATATTGGGTTTCACTATGTAAAGCGCTTTGAGTCACTTGAGAAAAGCGCTATATAAATATAATTCTCAATGTGTTGAATTCTCTACTTCATTACCTCTTAACATGTTGACTATTGAATTAATATTGAATGTTTAATCTTGGGACCTCTACTTTGGTGTGTGTTTATATGCGACCGCACGCACACGCGCGGTTCGCATTTCTTAAAGTGCCTTACTTTAAAAAAAAATTTAATTGATGTAGACAAAGTTTAGCTAGCTGACTTTGGCTAAAATGATAGTTAAAGTTACTTTTCACACAACGTCGTCTCACTTTTGTTAACTAGCTTGCTAGGTAGAAGCCAACATTCTTACAGAGGCTGTGCCTGCAAGAATGGGACGCCCCTGCTTATTTCAGCGAGACAATGCCAAGCCACGTGTTGCAACAGCGTGAATTCGTAGTAAAAGAGTCCGGGTACTAGACTGGCCTGCCTGTAGTCCATTGAAAATGTGTGGCGCATTATGAAGCGTCAAATACCACAACGGAGACTCAGGACTGTTGAACAACATAAGCTGTACATCAAGCAAGAATGGGAAAGAATTCCACCTGAAAAGCTTCAAAAATTGGTCTCCTCACTTCCCAAATGTTTACTGAGTGTTTTTTTTAAAGGAAAGGCCAAGTAACACAGTGGTAAAAATGCTCCTGTGTCAAGTTTTTTGCAATGTTTTGCTGCCAATAAATTCTAAGTAATGATTATTTGCAGGCTTCACGGTGGCAGAGGGGTTAGTGCGTCTGCCTCACAATACGAAGGTCCTGCAGTCCTGGGTTCAAATCCAGGCTGGGGATCTTTCTGTGTGGAGTTTGCATGTTCTCCCCGTGAATGCGTGGGTTCCCTCCGGGTACTCCGGCTTCCTCCCACTTCCAAAGATATGCACCTGGGGATAGGTTGATTGGCAACACTAAATTGGCCCTAGTGTGTGAATGTGAGTGTGAATGTTGTCTGTCTATCTGTGTTGGCCCAGCGATGAGGTGGCGACTTGTCCAGGGTGTACCCTGCCTTCCGCCCGATTGTAGCTGAGATAGGCGCCAGCGCCCCCCGCGACCCCAAAAGGGAATAAGCGGTAGAAAATGGATGGATTATTTGCAAAAATAAATAAGTTTCTCAGTTAAAACATTAAACATCTTGTCTTTGGAGTCCATTCAATCGAATATAAGTCCAAAATGATTTGCAAATCATTATATTCTGTTTTATTCACAATTTACACAACGTGAAAACATCACTGGTTTTGTACATGTTGAAATGTGAGCGATTTTGTGAGCTCCTGTGATTGTTTTACTACACTGATACTACAAACGCTTCCATCAAAATGCATGCCACAGTGACAACATAACGTCTGACGTTCCATGTTTATCCTGCTGACAGGACATAACAACAACAAGCGGATGAGTAAGCCTGATCAAATCACGTCAGTTACTTTGTTCCATCACAGAGTAACCGATCCTGCCAACAACAAATAAACCGTGGCCGACCTCGGGTCTGTGACACAGAGATTAAAACGTCATAACAGGAAGCGTTGAAACAAAATAACGTTGCACTTTCCACACTACTGCAGTTTATTTAATTCCTGAAGTCAGAGTGCCCTCACAGAAGGAACATTAAAGGCCTACTGAAAGCCACTACTATCGACCACGCAGTCTGATAGTTTATATATCAATGATGAAATATTAACATTGCAACACATGCCAATACGGCCTTTTTAGTTTACTAAATTGCAATTATAAATTTCCCGCGAAGTGTCCTGTTGAAAACGTCGCCTAATGATGACGTCACGGACTGTCAGGAAATATTAGCGCAGCACCAGTCACGGCTAAAGGTCGTCTTCTTTAATCGCATAGTTACACAGTATTTTGGACATCTGTGTTGCTGAATCTTTTGCAATTTGTTCAATTAATAATGGAGACGTCAAAGAAGAATGCTGTTGGTGGAAAGCGGTGTATTGCAGCTGTCTTTAGCACCGAGACACAGCCGGTGTTTCTTTGTTTTTAAAGGGGAACATTATCACAATTTCAAAAGGATTAAAAACAATAAAAATCAGTTCCCTGTGGCTTGTTGTATTTTTTGAAGTTTTTTTCAAAATTTTACAGGTCTCGGAATATCCCTAAGTAAAGCTTTAAAGTGCCTTATTTTCGGCTCTCTGCGAAGACACTGGCCATTTCCCTGTGACGTCACACAGTGCTGCCAATGTAAACAAACAATGGGAATACCACAGCAAGATATAGGGACATTAGCTCGGATTCAAACTCGAATTTCAGCGACTTAAGCGATTCAACAGATTACGCATGTATTGAAGCGGATGGTTGGAGTATGAAAATATTGAAGAAGAAACTGAAGCTATTGAGCGAATAGCTATTCACGCTCTTCATAGCCATAGCATGGCCGAATAGCTGCGTTAGCATCGCCGGTAAAATGTGCGGACCAAACGATCAGGACTTTCGCATCTTTTGACACTGGAGCAACTTAAATCCGTCGATTGGTAAGTGTTTTTTTTCGCATTAAATGTGGGTGGAAGGAAACGTAATATAGTTGCAAATGCATCTACAGGTTATCCATACATCTCTGTGCCATGTCTGCTTTAGCACCGCCGGAAAATAGCATGTTAGCATCGATTAGCGTAGCATGTTAGCATCGATTAGCTGGCAGTCAACATCAACAAAACTCAGCTTTGTGATTTCGTTGACTATCGTTGCAAATGCATTTCCAGGTTATCCATACATCTCTGTGCCATGTCTGTCTTAGCATCGCCGGTCAAATGTGAAGACACTCTGGTACATTCAATGGGGGTCTGGCGGAAGATTTCTTGCCAGTGGTGCAGCTTGAATCCCTCCCTGTTAGTGTTGTTACACCCTCCGACAACACACCGACGAGGCATGATGTCTCCAAGGTTCCAAAAAATAGTCAAAAAAACGGAAAATAACAGAACTGAGACCTGGTGTTTGTAATGTGTTGAAAATGAAAATGGTGGGTGTGTTACCTCGGCGACGGCACATTCTGACGTCATCGCTTCCAGTGCGATAAACAGAAAGGCGTTTAATTTGCCAAAATTCACCCATTTAGAGTTCGGAAATCGGTTAAAAAAATGTATGGTCTTTTTTCTGCACCATCAAGGTATATATTGACACTTACATAGGTTGGGTGATAATGTTCCCCTTTAACACAGAGAGGTCAATCGAACATGTTTCTCTACGTCAACCAGCATGTTTTTGGATGGGAAAATTGTGATATATTTCTTACCGGAGACATCATTGGATTATTTGTCCTCCTGCAGTAGCTGTTTAAAAGGAAGCTGTGAGCTTGGCTCCTCAGCTTCTGTCTGAGTCACTGCGTGTTCACCGCAGTCATCCGACCTTTAGGTATGTCTTTACAATCTCATTAAAACACTATTAATGTTGCGATCCGCTGCTCGAATCTGTACATATTCTGATTTATTGTTCCATTTTTCTATCACTCTGTTGTTTAACGTCTTTATTTCCTGTTTAGTCCGTCACCATCGTAGCTCATTAGTTCACCTGCCCCTTGTAATCTACGCACACCTGTTTTCTTCTAATCACCTACCTTATTTAAACTCGCCCCTTTTCGTTATTCATTCTCGGATCCTAATTTGCCTACGCGCAACCGTGACGACTCTCGTCCTTCTACTAGATGTATTTTCTCGCTGGCTCTCACGCTGTGCCACTTGATTATTCCAGTTTTCATACTGATGATTTGTTTTCTCATTTGTGCTCTCGTGCCAAGTTTTAGTTTTCTAGTGTTTTATCCTAGCTTTCACGCTAGCGTCTTTTGTTTGCTTTCTCTTTACACCAGTGTTTTTGTTCCTAGCCTTTTTATTATTTAGTAAACCCATTTATGACATACCGTGTTGTGTTCATCGCTTCGACGCATCCCTGGAAGAACCAATCAGGCATTACAATGCCACACAAGCCTCACAATTAAAAGAATAAGCAGAAAAGGGATCATCCAGAATTTTCCTAGTAAATGTGTCTAATTCCATCTGAAACGCTCACACTGCCGCCGCCCGGAGCCGTCGCTTTTTATTTTATTTTTTATTTATTTTATTTTCTAGTCCTTCGCTATCAATATTATCATCCACAAATATTTCATCCTCGCTCAAATTAATAAGGGAAATTGTTGTTTTCTCTGTCCGAATAGCTCTCGCCGCTGGAGGCTCCTATTATAAACAATGTGTGGACGTGAGGAACCCTCACCCTTGTGACGTCATCGTCTGCGACTTTCAGTAAAGGCAAATCTTTTTTATCAGCACCAAAAGTTGCCAACTTTATCGTGGATGTTCTCTACTAAATCCTTTCAGCAAAAATATGGCAATATGGCGAAATGATCAAGTATGACACATAGAATGGACCTGCTATCCCCGTTTAAATAAGAAAATCTCATTTCAGTAGGCCTTTAACTTGCCGACTTCACTGGTTTTGTATTTTGTATTTTTTGGAGGGCAGAATAGATGACTTTCCTTTACCTGCATTGTGAGCTGCCTCATTCTAGCAGTTGTTCACTATTTAGTTTAATTACACAGTAATTTGGACAACTGTGTTGCTGAATCTTTTGCCATTTGTTCAATTAATAATAGAGACATCAAAGAAGAATGCTGTTGGTGGAAAGCGGTGGATTGCAGCTGCCTTTAGCACCGAGACACAGCCGGTGATTGTTTGTTGTGAAGATTTAACACAGAGCGGTCAAGCGAACATGTTTCTCTACGTCAACTAGCATGTTTTTGGATGGGAAAATTGTGATATTAAGTCGGCTCTTACCAGACACATCAGTGGATTATGCGTCGTCCTGCAGTAGCTGTCAAAAAAGGCGGCTGTGAGGTTGGCTCCTCGGCTTCTCTCTGAGACACTGGCGTGTTCACCGCAGCCATCCGACTTTGAGGTATGTCTTTACAATCTCACTAAAACACTATTAAAACAATACGCAGATAAGGGATCTTCCAGAATTATCCTAGTAAATGTGTCTAATAACATCTGAAACGCTCACACTGCCACCGCCTGGAGTCGTCGCTTTTTATTCATTTTTGCACATACTTCCGGTACAGGCAAGGCTATTTTATTAGCGACCAAAAGTTGCCAACTTTATCGTGGATGTTCTCTACTAAATCCTTTCAGCAAAAATATGGCAATATCGCGAAATGATCAAGTATGACACATAGAATGGACCTGCTATCCCCGTTTGAATAAGAAAATCTCATTTCAGTAGGCCTTTAACTTGCCAACTTCACTGGTTTTGTATTTTGTATTTTTTGGAGGGCAGAATAGATGACTTTCCTTTACCTGCATTGTGAGCTGCCTCATTCTAGCAGTTGTTCACTATTTAGTTGAATTACACAGTAATTTGGACATCTGTGTTGCTGAATCTTTTGCCATTTGTTCAATTAATAATAGAGACGTCAAAGAAGAATGCTGTTGGTGGAAAGCGGTGGATTGCAGCTGCCTTTAGCACCGAGACACAGCCGGTGATTGTTTGTTGTGAAGATTTAACACAGAGCGGTCAAGCGAACATGTTTCTCTACGTCAACTAGCATGTTTTTGGATGGGAAAATTGTGATATTAAGTCGGCTCTTACCAGACACATCAGTGGATTATGCGTCGTCCTGCAGTAGCTGTCAAAAAAGGCGGCTGTGAGGTTGGCTCCTCGGCTTCTCTCTGAGACACTGGCGTGTTCACCGCAGCCATCCGACTTTGAGGTATGTCTTTACAATCTCACTAAAACACTATTAAAACAATACGCAGATAAGGGATCTTCCAGAATTATCCTAGTAAATGTGTCTAATAACATCTGAAACGCTCACACTGCCACCGCCTGGAGTCGTCGCTTTTTATTCATTTTTGCACATACTTCCGGTACAGGCAAGGCTATTTTATTAGCGACCAAAAGTTGCCAACTTTATCGTGGATGTTCTCTACTAAATCCTTTCAGCAAAAATATGGCAATATCGCGAAATGATCAAGTATGACACATAGAATGGACCTGCTATCCCCGTTTGAATAAGAAAATCTCATTTCAGTAGGCCTTTAACTTGCCAACTTCACTGGTTTTGTATTTTGTATTTTTTGGAGGGCAGAATAGATGACTTTCCTTTACCTGCATTGTGAGCTGCCTCATTCTAGCAGTTGTTCACTATTTAGTTTAATTACACAGTAATTTGGACATCTGTGTTGCTGAATCTTTTGCCATTTGTTCAATTAATAATAGAGACGTCAAAGAAGAATGCTGTTGGTGGAAAGCGGTGGATTGCAGCTGCCTTTAGCACCGAGACACAGCCAGTGATTGTTTGTTGTGAAGCTTTAACACAGAGCGGTCAAGCGAACATGTTTCTCTACGTCAACTAGCATGTTTTTGGATGGGAAAATTGTGATATTAAGTCGGCTCTTACCAGACACATCAGTGGATTATGCGTCGTCCTGCAGTAGCTGTCAAAAAAGGCGGCTGTGAGGTTGGCTCCTCGGCTTCTCTCTGAGACACTGGCGTGTTTACCGCAGCCATCCGACTTTGAGGTATGTCTTTACAATCTCACTAAAACACTATTAAAACAATACGCAGATAAGGGATCTTCCAGAATTATCCTAGTAAATGTGTCTAATAACATCTGAAACGCTCACACTGCCACCGCCTGGAGTCGTCACTTTTTATTTCTTTTTGCACATACTTCCGGTACAGGCAAGGCTATTTTATTAGCGACCAAAAGTTGCGAACTTTATCGGGGATGTTCTCTACTAAATCCTTTCAGCAAAAATATGGCAATATCGCGAAATGATCAAGTATTACACACAGAATGGACCTGCTATCCCCGTTTAAATAAGAAAATCTCATTTCAGTAGGCCTTTAACTTGCCAACTTCACTGGTTTTGTATTTTGTATTTTTTGGAGGGCAGAATAGATGACTTTCCTTTACCTGCATTGTGAGCTGCCTCATTCTAGCAGTTGTTCACTATTTAGTTTAATTACACAGTAATTTGGACATCTGTGTTGCTGAATCTTTTGCCATTTGTTCAATTAATAATAGAGACGTCAAAGAAGAATGCTGTTGGTGGAAAGCGGTGGATTGCAGCTGCCTTTTGCACCGAGACACAGGCGGTGATTGTTTGTTGTGAAGCTTTAACACAGAGCGGTCAAGCGAACATGTTTCTCTACGTCAACTAGCATGTTTTTGGATGGGAAAATTGTGATATTAAGTCGGCTCTTACCAGAGACATCAGTGGATTATGCGTCGTCCTGCAGTAGCTGTGAGGTTGGCTCCTCGGCTTCTCTCTGAGACACTGGCGTGTTCACTGCAGCCATCCGACTTTGAGGTATGTCTTTACAATCTCACTAAAACACTATTAAAACTATAAGCAGATAAGGGATCTTCCAGAATTATCCTAGTAAATGTGTCTAATAACATCTGAAACGCTCACACTGCCACCGCCTGGAGTCGTCGCTTTTTATTTCTTTTTGCACATACTTCCGGTACAGGCAAGGCTATTTTATCATCGACCAAAAGTTGCGAACTTTATCGTCGATGTTCTCTACTAAATCCTTTCAGCAAAAACATGGCAATATCGCGAAATGATCAAGTATGACACAGACTGGACCTGCTATCCCCGTTTAAATAAGAAAATCTCATTTCAGTAGGCCTTTAACTTGCCAACTTCACTGGTTTTGTATTTTGTATTTTTTGGAGGGCAGAATAGATGACTTTCCTTTACCTGCATTGTGAGCTGCCTCATTCTAGCAGTTGTTCACTATTTAGTTTAATTACACAGTAATTTGGACATCTGTGTTGCTGAATCTTTTGCCATTTGATCAATTAATAATAGAGACGTCAAAGAAGAATGCTGTTGGTGGAAAGCGGTGGATTGCAGCTGCCTTTAGCACCGAGACACAGCCGGTGATTGTTTGTTGTGAAGCTTTAACACAGAGCGGTCAAGCGAACATGTTTCTCTACGTCAACTAGCATGTTTTTGGATGGGAAAATTGTGTTATTAAGTCGGCTCTTACCAGACACATCAGTGGATTATGCGTCGTCCTGCAGTAGCTGTCAAAAAAGGCGGCTGTGAGGTTGGCTCCTCGGCTTCTCTCTGAGACACTGGCTTGTTCACCGCAGCCATCCGACTTTGAGGTATGTCTTTACAATCTCACTAAAACACTATTAAAACTATAAGCAGATAAGGGATCTTCCAGAATTATCCTAGTAAATGTGTCTAATAACATCTGAAACGCTCACACTGCCACCGCCTGGAGTCGTCGCTTTTTATTTATTTTTGCACATACTTCCGGTACAGGCAAGGCTATTTTATTAGCGACCAAAAGTTGCGAACTTTATCGTGGATGTTCTCTACTAAATCCTTTCAGCAAAAACATGGCAATATCGCGAAATGATCAAGTATGACACATAGAATGGACCTGCTATCCCCGTTCAAATAAGAAAATCTCATTTCAGTAAGCTTTTAAGAATAACTATGTATCTTTTCTTCCAATATTATCGCTCTCAAATCATATAGTTATTAAAGAACCACTGCAGCTTTCTAAAGTTCCCATCGTGAGGGAAATTTGAGCACAGCTTTTAGTGCTTTCCAGTGGAGACCAGTACTTATAGACTACTGTGTGCAACATATCCCTCATTTTTAATGACCCAATCGAAAGTAAACAAGAGGTTCGAGCGACAGAAGCTATAGTTGGATAGCGGCCGACTGGTGGAAGGTTTAGGTCGGCCACCGTCCTTGTTGGTCTAAAACGAGCACACGGGACATGACGAACGGCCGAGAAGTCCTAGCAAGCACGGGCAGCGTGCCAAGGTCAGAGCTGTCATGGAGGAAGAGTATTTTCTTCACTCACCCGTGAAATGGTGAGGGGAACGCCAAAGTCCTTCCCTCCTTGCAGCCTGAAGCCCCATGGAGCTGCACCAGCCAGGGTGACGCTGTAGCTCATGATTCACCTACAAACACAAGAGGAGATCCTATTAGTAAATACTGCAGGCATTGACTCAGAGTACTAGTAGTTTAGAATGGCATGGACATACAGCAACTACTGTAGTGGGACTAGGGCTGGGCGATACATCGATATACCCGATATATCAATCAATCAATCAATCAATGTTTACTTATATAGCCCTAAATCACTAGTGTCTCAAAGGGCTGCACAAACCACTACGACATCCTCAGTAGGCCCACATAAGGGCAAGGAAAACTCACACCCAGTGGGACGTCGGTGACAATAATGACCCAGTGGGATGTCGGTGACAATGATGACTATGAGAACCTTGGAGAGGAGGAAAGCAATGGATGTCGAGCGGGTCTAACATGATGCTGTGAAAGTTCAATCCATAATGGATCCAACACAGTCGCGAGAGTCCAGTCCAAAGCGGATCCAACACAGCAGCGAGAGTCCCGTTCACAGCGGAGCCAGCAGGAAACCATCCCAAGCGGAGGCGGATCAGCAGCGCAGAGATGTCCCCAGCCGATACACAGGTTTGTTTCTGTGCGATAGGGAAAATGACTATATGGTGATATTCGAGTATACGTTCTCACGCAGTTGCTTTTATGGAGTATACCAGGGGTCATCAACGTGGTGCCCGTAAGGACCAGATAAGTCGCCCGCTGGCCTGTTCTAAAAATAGCTCGAATAGCAGCACTTACCAGTGAGCTGCCTCTATTTTTACAATTGTATTTATTTACTCGCAAGCTGGTCTCGCTTTGCTCGACATTTTTAATTCTAAGAGAGACCAAACTGAAATAGAATTTGAAAATCCAAGAAAATATTTTAAAGACTTGGTCTTCACTTGTTTAAATAAATTCATTGACTTTTTTTACTTTGTTTCTTATAACTTTCAGAAAGACAATTTTAGAGAAAAAATACAACCGTAAAAAAGGATTTTAGGATTTTTAAACACATGTACCTTTTTACCTTTTAATTTCATTCCTCTTTTTTCCTGACAATTTAAATAAAGGTTCAAGTAAATTAATTTTTTTATTGTAAAGAATAATAAATACATCCATCCATCCATCTTCTTCCGCTTATCCGAGGTCGGGTCGCGGGGGCAACAACCTAAGCAGAGAAACCCAGACTTCCCTTTCCCCAGCCACTTTGTCTAGCTCTTCCCGGGGGATCCCGAGGCGTTCCCAGGCCAGCCGGGTGACATAGTCTTCCCAACGTGTCCTGGGTCTTCCCCGTGGCCTCCTACCGGTTGGACGTGCCCTAAACACCTCCCTAGGGAGGCGTTCGGGTGGCATCCTGACCAGATGCTGGTCAAGATGCCCAGGTGCAGATAATAAATACATTTTAATTTAATTCTTCATTTTACTTTCTGTTTTTTCGACGAAGAATATTTGTGAAGTATGTATTCAAACTTATTATGATTAAAATTTAAAAAAAAAATATTCTGGCAAATCTAGAAAATCTTTAAAATCAAATTTAAATCTTATTTCAAGGTCTTTTGAATTTCTTTTAAAAAAATTTGTTCTGGAAAATCTAGAAGAAATAATGATTTGTCTTCGTTAGAAATATAGCTTGGTCCAATTTGTTATATATTGTAACAAAGTGCAGATTGGATTTTAACCTATTTAAAACATGTCATCAAAATTCTAGAATTATTCTTAATCAGGAAAAATTACTAATGATGTTCCATAAATTATTTTTTTATTTTTTTTCGAAAAGATTCGAATTAGCTACTTTTTTCTTCTTTTTTTCGGTTGAATTTTGAATTTTAAAGAGTCGAAATTGAAGATTAACTATGTTTCAAAATTTCATTTAATTTTTTTCCCAGTTTTCTCCTCTTTTAAACCGTTCAATTAAGTGTTTTTTTCATCATTTATTTTCTACAAAAAAACTTCCGTAAAAGGAAAAAAAATGTACGACGGAATGACGGACAGAAATATCCATTCTTTTATATCAATCAATCAATGTTTACTTATATAGCCCTAAATCACTAGTGTCTCAAAGGGCTGCACAAACCACCACGACATCCTCGGTAGGCCCACATAAGGGCAAGGAAAACTCACACCCAGTGGGACATCGGTGACAATAATGACCCAGTGGGACGTCGGTGACAATGATGACTATGAGAACCTTGGAGAGGAGGAAAGCAATGGATGTCGAGCGGGTCTAACATGATACTGTGAAAGTTCAATCCATAATGGATCCAACACAGTGACGAGAGTGCAGTCCAAAGCGGATCCAACACAGCAGCGAGAGTCCCGTTCACAGCTGAGCCAGCAGGAAACCATCCCAAGCGGAGGCGGATCAGCAGCGCAGAGATGTCCCCAGCCGATACACAGGTTTGTTTCTGTGCGATAGGGAAAATGACTATATGGTGATATTCGAGTATACGTTCTCACGCAGTTGCTTATATGGAGTATACCAGGGGTCATCAACGTGGTGCCCGTAAGGACCAGATAAGTCGCCCACTGGCCTGTTCTAAAAATAGCTCGAATAGCAGCACTTACCAGTGAGCTGCCTCTATTTTTACAATTGTATTTATTTACTCGCAAGCTGGTCTCGCTTTGCTTGACATTTTTAATTCTAAGAGAGACAAAACTCAAATAGAATTTGAAAATCCAAGAAAATATTTTAAAGACTTGGTCTTCACTTGTTTAAATAAATTCATTTACTTTTTTACTTTGCTTCTTATAACTTTCAGAAAGACAATTTTAGAGAAAAAATACAACCGTAAAAAGGATTTTAGGATTTTTAAACACATATCTTTTTACCTTTTAAATTCATTCCTCTTCTTTCCTGACAATTTAAATAAAGGTTCAAGTAAATTAATTTTTTTATGGTAAAGAATAATAAATACATCCATCTTCTTCCGCTTATCCGAGGTCGGGTCGCGGGGGCAACAACCTAAGCAGGGAAACCCAGACTTCCCTCTCCCCAGCCACTTCGTCTAACTCTTCCCGGGGGATCCCGAGGCGTTCCCAGGCCTGGGTCTTCCCCGTGGCCTCCTACCGGTTGGACGTGCCCTAAACACCTCCCTCGGGAGGCGTTCGGGTGGCATCCTGACCAGATGCTGGTCAAGGTGCCCAGGTGCAGATAATAAATACATTTTAATTTAATTCTTCATTTTACCTTCTGTTTTTTCGACGAATAATATTTGTGAAGTATGTATTCAAACTTATTATAATTAAAATTTAAAAAAAAAATATTCCGGCAAATCTAGAAAATCTTTAGAATCAAATTTAAATCTTATTTCAAAGTCTTTTGAATTTCTTTAAAAAAAAATTTGTTCTGGAAAATCTAGAAGAAATAATGATTTGTCTTTGTTAGAAATATAGCTTGGTCCAATTTGTTATATATTGTAACAAAGTGCAGATTGGATTTTAACCTATTTAAAACATGTCATCAAAATTCTAAAATTAATCTTAATCAGGAAAAAATACTTATGATGTTCCATAAATTATTTTTTTAATTTTTTTCGAAAAGATTCGAATTAGCTACTTTTTTCTTCTTTTTTTCGGTTGAATTTTGAATTCTAAAGAGTCGAAATTGAAGATAAACTATGTTTCAAAATTTAATTTTAATTTTTTTCCAGTTTTCTCCTCTTTTAAACTGTTCAATGAAGTGTTTTTTTCATCATTTATTCTCTACAAAAAAACTTCCGTAAAAGGAAAAAAAATGTACGACGGAATGACGGACAGAAATATCCATTCTTTTATATATACCGTAGATGTATTTATTAAAGGTAAATTGAGCAACTTGGCTATTTCTGGCAATTTATTTAAGTGTGTATCAAACTGGTAGCCCTTCGCATTAATCAGTACCCAAGAAGTAGCTCTTGGTTTCAAAAAGGTTGGTGACCCCTGGAGTATACGTTCTCACGCAGTTGCTTTTAGCTGCGGGCATTACACTGCATGCGTTTCTCACTATTTCTTGTCTCTCCTTCTCACAGAGACGTAAAACAAGCGCACCTTCTTACATAAAGTATGTCACGTGTGCAATGTCAGGTAGCGACATGGTAACGTTCGCTGTAATGCTAACGGTGCGGGGTAGTAATACGAGAGAGAGAGAAGGTACGAATCTGGTGAAGTGAAGTGAAGTGAATTATATTTATATAGCGCTTTTTCTCTAATGACTCAAAGCGCTTTACATAGTGAAACCCAATATCTAAGTTACATTTAAACCAGTGTGGGTGGCACTGGGAGCAGGTGGGTAAAGTGTCTTGCCCAAGGACACAACGGCAGTGACTAGGATGGCGGAAGCGGGGATCGAACCTGCAACCCTCAAGTTGCTGGCACGACCACTCTACCATTGATTGATTGATTGATTGATACTTTTATTAGTAGATTGCACAGTACAGTACATATTCCGTACAATTGACCACTAAATGGTAACACCCCAATAAGTTTTTCAACTTGTTTAAGTCGGGGTCCACGTTAATCAATTCATGGTACCAACCAACCGAGCTATACCGCAATCCTAACAGATGAAAGAAGAATTCATTCTTAAGAAAAACAGCACGGAGTTCATCGTGTGGCGGTGGTTTGGCTTCAAGCGGGAAGATGTTGAACAATTATGCGGCAAAAGCGTTGCTACAAAAAGTAACACCACACAAGAGGTAACTTTAAGTTGATGATTACTTCAATGTGTAGAATCTTTATTTATAATTGAATCACTTTTTTATTTTTCAACAAGTTTTCAGTCTACATGTGCTTTGTGGACTTGGAGAAGGCATTCGACCGTGTCCCTCGGGAAGTCCTGTGGAGAGTGCTCAGAGAGTATGGGGTATCGGGCTGCTGATCCGCCTCCGCTTGGGATGGTTTCCTGCTGGCTCCGCTGTGAGCGGGACTCTCGCTGCTGTGTTGGATCCGCTTTGGACTGGTCTCTCGCGACTGTGTTGGATCCATTATGGATTGAACTTTCACAGTATCATGTTAGACCCGCTCGACATCCATTGCTTTCCTCCTCTCCAAGGTTCTCATAGTCATCATTGTCACCGACGTCCCACTGGGTCATTATTGTCACCGATGTCCCACTGGGTGTGAGTTTTCCTTGCCCTTATGTGGGCCTACCGAGGATGTCGTAGTGGTTTGTGCAGCCCTTTGAGACACTAGTGATTTAGGGCTATATAAGTAAACATTGATTGATTGATTGATTGACTGTCTTATTGTGGCGGTCCGCTCCCTGTATGATCAGTGTCAGAGCTTGGTCTGCATTACTGGCAGTAAGTCGGACACGTTTCCAGTGAAGGTTGGACTCCGCCAAGGCTGTCCTTTGTCCCTGATTCTGTTCATAACTTTTACGGACAGAATTTCTAGGCGCAGTCAAGGCGTTGAGGGGATCCGGTTTGGTGGCCGCGGGATTAGGTCTCCGCTTTTTGCAGATGATGTGGTCCTGATGGCTTCATCTGGCCGGGATCTTCAGCTCTCACTGGATCGGTTCGCAGCCGAGTGTGAAGCGGCCGGAATGAGAATCAGCACCTCCAAATCCGAGTCTATGGTTCTCTCACGGAAAAGGGTGGAGTGCCATCTCCGAGTTGGGGAGGAGACCCTGCCCCAAGTGGAGGAGTTCAAGTAGCTAGGAGTCTTGTTCACGAGTAGCAGATCGCTGCGGCGTCTTCAGTAATGCGGACGTTGTATCGATCCGTTGTGGTGAAGAAGGAGCTGAGCCGGAAGGCAAAGCTCTCAATTTACCGGTCGATCTACGTTCCCATCCTCACCTATGGTCATGAGCTTTGGGTCATGACCGAAAGGATAAGATCACGGGTACAAGCGGCCGAAGTGAGTTTCCTCCGCCGGGTGGCGGGGCTCTCCCTTAGAGATAGGGTGAGAAGCTCTGCCATCCGGGAGGAACTCAAAGTAAAGCCGCTGCTCCTCCACATGGAGAGGAGCCAGATGAGGTGGTTCGGGCATCTGGTCAGGATGCCACACGAACGCCTCTTGAGGGAGGTCTTTAGGGCTCGTCCAACCGGTAGGAGGCCACGGGGAAGACCCAGGACACGTTGGGAAGACTATGTCTCCCGGCTGGCCTGGGAACGCCTCAGGGAAAGTGGTTGGGGAGAGGGAAGTCTGGGCTTCCCTGCTTAGGCTGCTACCCCCGCGGATGGATGGAAGTTTTTAGTTATTTTTATATCTTTTTTTCCAATTAGTTCAAGAAAGACCACAACAAATGAGCAATATTTTGCACTGTTATACAATTTAATAAATCAGAAACTGATGACATAGTGCTGTGTTTTACTTCTTTACCTCTTTTTTCCAACCAAGAATGCTTTGCTCTGATTAGGGGGTACTTGAATTAAAAAAATGTTCACAGGGGATACATCACTGAAAAAAGGTTTAGAACCACTGCTCTATATCAATCAATCAATCAATGTTTACTTATATAGCCCTAAATCACTAGTGTCTCAAAGGGCTGCACAAACCACTACGACATCCTCGGTAGGCCCACATAAGGGCAAGGAAAACTCACACCCAGTGGGACGTCGGTGACAATGATGACTATGAGAACCTTGGAGAGGAGGAAAGCAATGGATGTTGAGCGGGTCTAACATGATACTGTGAAAGTTCAATCCATAATGAATCCAACACAGTCGCAAGAGTCCAGTCCAAAGAGGATCCAACACAGCAGCGAGAGTCCCGTTCACAGCGGAGCCAGCAGGAAACCATCCCAAACGGAGGCGGATCAGCAGCGCAGAGATGTCCCCAGCCGATACAAGGGCGAGCAGTACATGGCCACCGGATCGGACCGGACCCCCTCCACAAGGGAGAGTGGGACATAGGAGAAAAAGAAAAGAAACGGCAGATCAACTGGTCTAAAAAGGGAGTCTATTTAAAGGCTAGAGTATACAGATGAGTTTTAAGGTGAGACTTAAATGCTTCTACTGAGGTAGCATCTCGAACTGTTACCGGGAGGGCATTCCAGAGTACTGGAGCCCGAAATGAAAATGCTCTATAGCCCGCAGACTTTTTTTGGGCTTTGGGAATCACTAATAAGCCGGAGTCCTTTGAACGCAGATTTCTTGCCGGGACATATGGTACAATACAATCGGCAAGATAGGATGGAGCTAGACCGTGTAGTATTTTATACGTAAGTAGTAAAACCTTAAAGTCACATCTTAAGTGCACAGGAAGCCAGTGCAGGTGAGCCAGTACAGGCGTAATGTGATCAAACTTTCTTGTTCTTGTCAAAAGTCTAGCAGCCGCATTTTGTACCAACTGTAATCTTTTAATGCTAGACATGGGGAGACCCGAAAATAATACGTTACAGTAATCGAGGCGAGACGTAACAAACGCATGGATAATGATCTCAGCGTCTTTAGTGGACAGAATGGAGCGAATTTTAGCGATATTACGGAGATGAAAGAAGGCCGTTTTAGTAACGCTTTTAATGTGTGCCTCAAAGGAGAGAGTTGGGTCAAAGATAATACCCAGATTCTTTACCGTGTCGCCTTGTTTAATTGTTTGATTGTCAAATGTTAGAGTTGTATTATTAAATAGAGGTCGGTGTCTAGCAGGACCGATAATCAGCATTTCTGTTTTTTTGGTGTTGAGTTGCAAAAAGTTAGCGGACATCCATTGTTTAATTTCATTAAGACACGCCTCCAGCTGACTACAATCCGGCGTGTTGGTCAGCTTTAGGGGCGTGTAGAGTCGGGTGTCATCAGCATAACAGTGAAAGCTAACACCGTATTTGCGTATGATGTCACCTATAGAATCATGATTTAAAACCATCTCCTAAAATTCAGCACAATGACAACACAAACTCAACCAAAAAACAACAAAGAGTTGAAAAATCTGAGGTATGTAAACACTGATAATCCTTTGTTTATAGTAGGATTATCACAGTGGACTTGATGTTCACTGAACCACATATGCTGCTTTTAGACGTATAGAGAAAAAAAAAAACGACTATTAGAGGTTTCTACACCGTTTCTCCGGATTGGAAATGATGATTTTAAGAAAGTGAAGTGTATATTTTAGACACTCCCTGTGCATGGAAAAAGACATGTTAGAGCTTGTTTCAGTCCACTATTACGGGAGGGAAGATTTGTCATCATCTTACCCAAAACGATGATGAGTGCAGGCATGTGCATGCGTATGACTGGGACCGTTCCAAATGTGAGACACATGCTCTGTGCAATATTTCATGCCCTATAAAGTTCCGTCGGTTCAAGGCCTCCTCGCCATGCAGCAAGAACAAGGTTAAGTGCTGTCACATGATACGCTTTTCTGGCGGAGGATTCAACCGAGAGATTGTTTCGTCGTATTCGCTCGCTTTTATTGTGTCGGGGGTGAGAACTTTCATGACGGCGTCCAGCGGAGAGGCGCAAGTGCAAAGTTTTGGGCAAACCACAACGCTGGTGGAACTATACGACCTTTGACCCCGCCCGACAGGAAGGGTGGAAGCTGACATGAAAACATGACATCAAAGAGTCATTAGCGTTATGTAGCACCGTGTTTTTCAACCACCGCGCCGGAATAGAATGGAATGGACTTTGTCATTATATTTGTGTGGAGAGGCGGAGCCGGCAGTCCGACAGCGAGGCAGGACACATCGTAGCCCAGCCCGAGATGGCGGAAAGGAGGCGGGGACGGCGAGCGAGCGGCGAGGCGGGGAGCGACGCCGCAATCAAGATCAGGTGTGTGGAACGCGCACCTGGGGACAATTCAGTAATTCTTTCGCACTGTACAAAACGGCGACAACCGTGAACGTCAGAGAGAGAGGCGGAGAGACGAGAAGGAGCCAGAGGGAAGCTGACCCTGAGAAAGAGAGACCGAGAGCATGAGTGAGGCGATGACGCCCGAAGCAGAAAGGCAAGCGGAAGAGCGAGCGGCAGACGGAGCAGCTGAAAACCAGTCTTTATTGAAAAAAAAAGAAGTCTAAACGTGCCGCAATGTCCTTCCTTGACGGTCCTTGGAACCCGCACGATGGCTTGAGAAGTCTGTCAAAATTTGCATATAACGAGATTAAGCACTCCAACTTAAAGTAAGTTAGTGGGAACAAATATGGGATGAAAAATAAAATTGCACAATAAATAATAAAGTAAATAAAATTAGAATTTAAATAAACAGATTACTATCCACTAAAAATTATAAGCAATCCTGTACAATATACAAAACACTATACAAAATACTGTACAATATACAGAGAGTGATAATGGTACCGGAGTCATAAATAACAATCAGTGTCGGATGTATTGCACTCGAACAGTAGGGTATTTGGGTAGGATATTGTATTGTGGTGAATCATTTATTATTAGTTAGAGTTCTGGTGTTCAATGGGAGATGATCTAATTTCACCTATTTGGGTTAAAAATATTTTTTGCAAACCAGTAATTATAATCTGCAAATGATGTGTTGTTGTTGAGTGTCGGTGCTGTCTAGAGCCCGGCAGAGTAACCATGTAATAGTCTTCCATATCAGTAGGTGGCAACCGGTAGCTAATTGCTTTGTAGATGTCGGAAACAGCGGGAGGCAGGGTGCAGGTAAGAGGATGTCTAATGCTTAAACCAAAAATAAACAAAAGGTGGGTGCCCCTAAGAAAAGGCATTGAAGCTTAGGGAAGGGTATGCAGAACGAAACTAAAACTGAACTGGCTGCGAAGTAAACAAAAACAGAATGCTGGACGACAGCAAAGACTTACTGTGGAGCAAAGACGACATCCACAATGTACATTCGAACATAACACGACAATCAACAATGTCCCTACAAAGAAGGATGAAACCAACTGAAATATTCTTGATTGCTAAAACAAAAGGAAGACATGAAACTGCTACAGGAACATACCGAAAAAAAGAGAAAAAGCCACCAAAATAGGAGCGCAGGACAAGAACTAAAACACTACACACAGGAAAACATCAAATAACTAAAAAATAGTCGGGGGGTGATGCGTCAGGTGGTGACAGTACATCGAATTTGAGACAAGAGCTATAGTGATGCATGCTTGGTTATGGTTTAAAGTCATTGTGGAGAGGCGGGACTGGCGGTCCGACAGCGGGGCAGGGCACACCAGAGCCCGGCCCAAGATGGAGGCGTGCCGGCAGCGACGCCGCAATCGAGATCAGGTGCGGGGGTCGCGCACCTGGACACTATTAATAAATCTCATCTCGCTGTATAAAAGGGGATCAGAAACCGGAGAGGAAGGAGAGGAGCGAGAGGAACAAGAGCCAGAAGACTCAGTGCATGCAACGCGGAAGAGAGCGAGAGGCAGGCGGCACGGGCGACTGAAAAGTTACCAGAGAAAGATTTGCTTTATTGAAAAATAAAGAAGTCTACACCTGCTGAAACAATGTCCTTCCTTGATGGTCCTGGGAACCCACACGACGGCATGAAACTGTCATATTTGGCGCCCAACGTGGGGCCATCGGAGGCGGGGGAGGACGATCTCCTCTGGGCTCTCGTCGGCGCGTTCACTGAGCTGGCGGTAGGCAGCCGGCAGCGGCTCGAGGAGTCCTGCCAACAGTTGCGGCTCCTGCAGGTGCTAGCAGACCAGGTGGAGGTGGGGAGATCAGAGTGCCCCCCTAAAGAAGTGGTGGAAAAAGAAGTAGTGAAAGAAGAAGTGGTGGTGAAAGAAGAAGAAGAAGGAGTAGTCGCGGTGGAAGAAGTGGCGGTGGAAAAAGTGGAGGAGGAAGACAAAGACAAGGAGGAAGACAGAAGAAGAACAAAGGAAAAATGAAGTGAAGACCGGGGGCACAGATGGCAGTCTTCATATCCCGCCCCTTCAAAAAGGGGTGTGGGGAGTTGGCTTAGCCGGTCGGAGTTCCGGCTTGCGTCTGGCGATGGAGGTGTGTGGAGAGGCGGGGCTGGCGGTCCGACGGCGGGGCAAGGCACACCGGAGCCCGGTCCAAGATGGAGGCGTGGACGGCGAGCGGCGAGGCGGGGCCTGCCGGGAGCGACGCCGCAATCGAGATCAGGTGCGGGGGTTGCGCACCTGGACACTATTAATAAATCTCATCTCGCTGTATAAAAGGGGATCAGCAGCAGGAGAGGAAGGAGAGGAGCGAGAGGAACGAGAGCCAGAAGACTCAGTGCATGCGACGCGGAAGAGAGCGAGAGGGAGAGCGAGAGGCAGGTGAAACGGACGACTGAAAAGTTACCAGAGAAAGATTTGCTTTATTGAAAAATAAAGAAGTCTACACCTGCTGAAACAATGTCCTTCCTTGATGGTCCTGGGAACCCACACGACGGCATGAAACTGTCATATTTGGCGCCCAACGTGGGGCCATCGGAGGCGGGGGAGGACGATCTCCTCTGGGCTCTCGTCGGCGCGTTCACTGAGCAGGAGTCCCGCCAATAGTTGCGGCTCCTGCAGGTGCTAGCGGACCAGGTGGGGGTGGGGAGATCAGAGTGCCCCCCTAAAGAAGTGGTGGAAAAAGAAGCGGTGAAAGAAGAAGTGGTAGTGGAAGAAGAAGGAGAAGTGGTGGTGGAAGAAGAAGGAGAAGTGGTGGTGGAAGAAGAAGAAGAAGAAAAAGTAGTCGCGATGGAAGAAGTGGCGGTGGAAAAAGTGGAGGAGGAAGACAAATATGAGGAGGAAAACAAAGACAAGGAAGAAAACAGAGAAGAAGAACAAGGGAAAAATGAAGAGAAGACCGGGGGCACGGGTGGCAGTCTTCATTTCCCGCCCCTTCAAAAAGGGGTGGGGGGAGTTGGCTCAGCCGGTCGGAGTTCCGGCTTGCGTGTGGCGATGGAGGTGTGTGGAGAGGCGGGGTTGGCGGTCCGACGGCGGGGCAAGGCACACCGGAGCCCGGCCCAAGATGGAGGCGTGGACGGCGAGCGGCGAGGCGGGGCCTGCCGGCAGTGACGCCGCAATCGAGATCAGGTGCGGGGGTCGCGCACCTGGACACTATTAATAAATCTCATCTCGCTGTATAAAAGGGGATCAGCAGCAGGAGAGGATGGAGAGGAGGGAGAGAAACGAGAGCCAGAAGACACAGCGCATAAACGCGGAAGAGAGCGAGAGCGAGAGCGAGAGGCAGATGACGCGGGCGACTGAAAAGTTACCAAAGAAAGATATGCTTTTTTGAAAAATAAAGAAGTTTACACCTGCTCAAGCAATGTCCTTCCTTGATGGTCCTGGGAACCCACGCGACGGCACGAAACTGTCACAGTCATATCCAACAATTACGACAACGACTTATTACTGTCAACCGAGTTTCGTTTTTATAATGATTTCTGCTGGTGGTGTGCCTCCGGATTTTTTCAACGCCAAGAATGTGCCTTGGCTCGAAAAAGGTTGAGAGACACTGATGTAGCACACACAGCAAAGTGCAATTACATGGAAAATGGGACTGCTAGGTCATGTTTTCACCCTACATGTAAGTTAAAAAGGAAAAAAAACAACAACAGCCGGATAAAGCAGAATAACAAACAGGGGGAGAGCGGCGCTAAATAAAATGGTTTTGAAGGATTTCAGGGGTTCATTGTTAGAGACTTCCAGGTGATGACAGATGTTTGAACATAAGCATCCATGTCTGGCTTTTGGAAACAAGTGACTTAAGTTTGGCCAAGCAAGCCTTGGCTCCAAAAACTGTGGAATGCGACTTAATAAACGGAGCAAACCTTTCAATATTTGCCATGAAAAGCAGATCTGAAAGGATGAAGGGAGGAATAAAGTAAAAAAAAAATATCAATATGAGCCAGTTAATGAAACACTACAACCATGTCTGATATCAGTTACCATAATTTAATAAATGATTTCCTAATTGATATTTATTTATATATTTTACAAGATGGAATTTCAAATGCATATCTGAGTAACTACAAACCCCGTTTCCATATGAGTTGGGAAATTGTGTTAGATGTAAATATAAACGGGATACAATGATTTGCAAATCATTTTCAACCCATATTCAGTTGAATATGCTACAAAGACAACATATTTGATGTTCAAACCGGTAAACATTTTTTTTGCAAATAATCATTAACTTTAGAATATGATGCCAGCAACACGTGACAAAAAAGTTGGGAATGGTGGCAATAAATACTGATAAAGTTGGGGAATGTTCATCAAACACTTATTAATTTGGTAATTGGGAACAGGTGGGTGCCATGATTGGGTATAAAAACAACTTCCCAAAAAATGCTCAGTCTTTCACAAGAAAGGATGGGGCGAGGTACACCCCTTTGTCCACAACTGCGTGAGCAAATAGTCATACAGTTTAAGAACAAAGTTTCTCAAAGTGCAATTGCAAGAAATTTAGGGATTTCAACGTCTACGGTCCATAAAATCATCAAAAGCTTCAGAGAATCTGGAGAAATCACTCCACGTAAGCGGCCTGGCCGGAAATCAACATTGAATGACCTTGACCTTGGACACCCCCAGACGGCACTGTATCAAAAACCAACATCAATCTCTAGAGGATATCACCACATGGGCTCAGGAACACTTCAGAAAACCACTGTCACTAAATACAGGTCGTCGCTACATCTGTAAGTGCAAGTTAAAGCTCTACTATGCAAAGCGAAAGCCATTTATCAACAACATCCAGAAACGCTGCCGACTTCTCTTTGCCCGAGATCATCTAAGATGGACAGATGCAAAGTGGAAAAGTGTTCCGTGGTCTGATGAGTCCACATTTCAAATTGTTTTTGAAAATATTTGACATTGTGTCATCCGGACCAAAGGGGAAGCGAACCATTCAGAGTGTTATCGACGCAAAGTTGAAAAGCCAGCATCTGTGATGGTATGGGGGTGCATTAGTGCCCAAGGCATGGGTAACGTACACATCTGTGAAGGCACCATTAATGCTGAAAGGTACATACAGGTTTTGGAACAACATATGCTGCCATATAAGCGCCATCTTTTTCATGGACGCCCCTGCTTATTTCAGCAAGACAATGCCAAGCCACATTCAGCACGTGTAAAACACGACAGCGGAGACTCCGGACTGTTGAACGACTGAAGCTCTACATAAAACAAGAATGAGAAAGAATTCCACTTTCAAAGCTTCACAATTAGTTTCCTCAGTTCCCAAACGTTTATTGAGTGTTGTTAAAAGAAAAGGTGATGTAACACAGTGGTGAACATGCCCTTTCCAAACTACTTTAGCATGTGTTGCAGCCATGAAATTCTAAGCACATTTAATAAAAAAAAACGTTATATGGTCTTACTTTTACTTATAAATGAAGTCCATGCGCAGCTCCTTCTGATCAAAAGCATCGATAACTTGTTTGTAGAAGTCTTCCTTATCTTTCTTCAGATTTAAAAGTCTCTGTCTCGATGAAGATCTTCCTTTATTACCTCCTGCTTCGATTGAAAGTCCAGTTTAGAAAACTGTTTTATTTTAGATATGTAATCCTCCATGTTAAAAGTGCAAGAGAGAGGAAAAAATAAACGATCGCTGCTCACTCTTGCTGCTTGTTGTCACTTCTTCTGCAGCTGAGTAGTCGCAAGAAGGATCACTAGCGCCCTCTACCACCAGGAGGCGGGAGTCATTTAATGACTTATATTTGACACACGCAGCTACGGTATATTAATAAAACACAGCTGCTTACTGTTCTTTTTAGCATATTCAATAGCTTGGACCTTAAATCCTACTGAATAGCTCTTTATCTTCTTCCCTGTAAGCGATTTCAAATTATTGAAATCAGCCTCCTCCATTTTGAAAATGATGACAGGTCAAGTGTCCCTCGTGACGTGACGAGTTTGACCCGGCGGAAATTCTAGGCATATGCTAATTATTTGGCGAAACGAGTTTGACCCGGCAGAAATTCTAGACATGCGCTAATAAAAATAATATTTTGCAAAACGAGTTTGACCCGGCGGAAATTCTAGACATGCGCTAATAAAAATAATATTTTGCAAAACGAGTTTGACCCGGCGTTAATCCTGAGCCGGCGGTAATGCTAAGCATGCGCTATTTTTTTTGCTAAACGAATTTGACCCGGCAGTAATTCTAGGCAGGCGCTTACTATATACCCGGCGGCAATTGAAGGAAATACGGTATTTAAAGTCCCTCAATGTAACTTTGTTAAGCAACAAATAAAACGTGATGGCCGCATACTTTTCTGAGGAGTAACTCATGAATAATAAGGCCTTGTCATCCCTGAAAAATGTTATGCGCCCCTCAGGGTCCTGGCACCACCTGTTGTGGACCGTCACATGTGGTCACTTGGACATCATGTGACGGTCTTTAAAGTCGCAGGTACTTTAAAGAAGCCGACAGAGAAACTAAATCGAGTGTGAATGTTTCAGCAAGGACATGAACACCTGGGAAGCACGAAGCTTCTATTTATAATGAAACACACGTCCAGTTATCCATATAGCCGCTCGTGCACACACACATGCCTAACGCACGGGACCCACACTAACTGAAGACAACTGTCTACGTCTTTAAGGTGACTTTCAGCTCAGGTTAAGAAAGGGGGTGTGTATTTTTAGGGTGAATTTACGAGGCGTGGCAAAAAAAAAACCTAGTATTTATGCACTGGTCTTTTGTAGTGTAGTGATTCACATAGCTGACTTTTAGCACGAGTGAATGGAGGATGAACATGATGTACAGAGATTGCATTGCATCTTTCAGTTATAGCTCACTTTATTTGGACAATATTGTTTAATACGAAATAATACAGGCCGTTTTATAATTTTTCTACCAAAAAATAAATAAATAAATAAATAGTGTGCCGTGGGAGATGATCTAATTTCACCTATTTCTGTTAAAAATATTTTTTGCAAACCAGTAATTATAGCTGCAAATAATGTGTTGCTGTTGAATGCACGGCAGACTAACCGTGTAATACTCTTCCATGTCAGTAGGTGGCAGCCGGTAGCTAATTGCTTTGTAGATGTCGGAAACAGCGGGAGGCAGGGTGCAGGTAAAAGGTGTCTAATGCTTAAACCGAAAATAAACATTTCATTTCATTTTTATCAATCAATCAATCAATGTTTACTTATATAGCCCTAAATCACTAGTGTCTCAAAGGGCTGCACAAACCACCACGACATCCTTGGTAGGCCCACATAAGGGCAAGGAAAACTCACACCCGGTGGGACGTCGGTGACAATGATGACTATGAGAAATTGGAGAGGAGGAAAGCAATGGATGTCGAGCGTGTCGAACATGATACTGTGAAAGTTCAATCCACAATGGATCCAACACAGTCGCGAGAGTCCAGTCCAAAGCGGATCCAACACAGCAGCGAGAGTCCCGTTCACAGCGGAGCCAGCAGGAAACCATCCCAAGCGGAGGCGGATCAGCATCGCAGAGATGTCCCCAGCCGATACACAGGCAAGCAGTACATGGCCACCGGATCGGACCGGACCCCCTCCACAAGGGAGAGTGGGACATAGAAGAAAAAGAAAAGAAACGGCAGATCAACTGGTCTAAAAAGGGAGTCTATTTAAAGGCTAGAGTATTCAAATGAGTTTTAAGGTGAGACTTAAATGCTTCTACTGAGGTGGCATCTCGAACTGTTACCGGGAGGGCATTCCAGAGTACTGGAGCCCGAAATGAAAACGCTCTATAGCCCGCAGACTTTTTTTGGGCTTTGGGAATCACTAACAAGCCGGAGTCCTTTGAACGCAGATTTCTTGCCGGGACATATGGTACAATACAATCGGCAAGATAGGATGATAAGATAAGATAGATAGTGAAGTGAAGTGAATTATATTTATATAGCGCTTTTCTCTAATGACTCAAAGCACTTTACATAGTGACACCCAATATCTAAGTTACATTTAAACCAGTGTGGGTGGCACTGGGAGCAGGTGGGTAAAGTGTCTTGCCCAAGGACACAACGGCAGTGACTAGGATGGCGCAAGCGGGAATGGAACCTGCAACCACTCAAATTGCTGGCACGGCCACTCTACCAACCGAGCTATACCGCCCTATATAGATAGATAGATAGATAGATAGATAGATAGATAGATAGATAGATAGATAGATAGATAGATAGATAGATGGATAAGATATTTGTCTCATTCATTGATGTGTATTTAGAACGATACATAATTATATCACAATTATACAATTTAAATTCACACAATTCCTGAGAAGGAGCAGGATGAAGAAAATCTTATAATTTCCTGCCCCCCTTTGAAATAGTAAATTATCTTACTTCGTGAATATCATTTAAGCCGGCACATATATCCAAATGTAATGAAACAATCAAAAACAAAAAACACAAGAAAAATACAACAAGTGCAAAACTTCAGAAAGTATAAACCAAACCAAGAAAATAATAGTAATAATATACACCTCACGGAATGATACAGAGTAAATACAAAACCAGACAAAAAATAAGTAAAATAATAAATAAAAAACTAAATGTAAACACTTATGGCTGTCCATACGATCTTATTGTTCTATCTTTATATATTGTTTTCAATTGGAATATAAACAAAAGGTGAGTGCCCCTACAAAAAGGCATTGAAGCTTAGGGAAGTCTACGCCGAAAACTGATGGCTACAAAGTAAACAAAAACAAAATGCTGGACGACAGCAAAGACTTACTGTGGAACTAAGTACTGTACATTCAACATGACGTGATAATCAACAATGTCCCCACAAAGAAGGATAACAACAACTGAAATATTCTTGATTGCTAAAACAAAGTAGATGCGGGAAAAATATCTCAAAGGAAGACATGAAACCGCTACAGGAAAATACTAAAAAAAGACTTCAAAATAGGAGCGCGAGACAAGAACTAAAACACTACACACAGGATAACGGCAAATAACTTAAAATAAGTCAGGGCGTGATGTGACAGGTGGTGACAGTACACCTACTTTGAGACAAGAGCTATAGTGATGCATGCTTGGTTATGGTTTAAAGCAGGGGTAGGGAACCTATGGCTCTAGAGCCAGATGTGGCTCTTTTGATGACTGCATCTGGCTCTCAGGTAAATCTGAGCTGACATTGCTTAACACGATAAGTTATAAATCATTCCACTTGTAATCAGTGTTAAAAATAATGTTCAAAATATAAAACATTATCGTGCATTTTTATTCCATCCATCTGTTTTCTACCACACCTGTTCAAGAAGTTGCATTAATGGTAAGAAGTTATTTATTTATTATTGGTTAGTGTGTGGTTTGCCCTCCTGGGGGTTCTTCAGACCACCAAACACCGACATGAGAGCCTGTTTCAGGGTTACAATATTGTTTTATTTTTCGATAAATCTCTCAGTTGCTTTCCAGCAATTGTCTTTTTCTCTTTCGTTCTCGCTCGCACTCTGGCTCCAGCCTCAACCCCATCTCTCCTCCTGGCTGCTGCTTTTATCATAGCGACAGGTGATTAGATAACAAGGCCCAGGTGGGCCATCTACGCACCTGTCGCTGATTTCAAGGCCGGTCCTGATACATCCCCTTTCGCTGCAGGTCCACAGGCCACGCCCCCTCCACAGTTAGCTTCAGAATAACAATTTTATTACAAAGAATAAGAGACTTATTATACTCTAGAAATTTCGGTCTTACTTAAAAATGCAAGCGTTTAGTTGTGTTCAGTGTTAAAAAAAAATATTATATGGCTCTTACAGAAATACATTTTAAAATATTTGGCTTCTTGGCTCTCTCTGCCGAAAAGGTTCCCGACCCCTGGTTTAAAGTCATATCCAACAATTGCGACGAGGACTTTTTACTCTCAACTCAGTTTCGTTTTTTAATTATTTCTGCTGGTGGTGTCAACGCAAAAAATGTGCCTTGGCTCAAAAAAGGTTGAAAAACTGATCTATTGTATTGCGAGAAGCATTAAGATCCAGTAGAACCAAGACTGACCGTTTTTGAGAGTCAGCACTGAACCTGAGATCATTCACGATCTCTTTAGTGAAGTGAAGTGAATTATATTTATATAGCGCTTTTCTCTAGTGACTCAAAGCGCTTTACATAGTGAAACCCAATATCTAAGTTACGTTTAAACCAGTGTGGGTGGCACTGGGAGCAGGTGGGTAAAGTGTCTTGCCCAAGGACACAACGGCAGTGACTAGGATGGCAGAAGCGGGAATCGAACCTGCAACCCTCAAGTTGCTGGCACGGCCACTCTACCAACCGAGCTATGCCGCCCCTTTACTGTGGTTAACCCCAAATCCAGACTGAATCTTCTCTAAAATATTACATTTATTATTAAAAAATAACAAGTTTTCTAAGATTTTATTTAAAAATGGTAAGTTTGATAAAGTTCTGTAACTATTGAAATGGTCAGCATCCAAATTGCTGTTCTTTATCAGGACCCCACTGTTATTAAAAAAAAAAAAGGCAGCAGGAAAGACCCCTGTCTGAAGCAAGCTATTTAAGATGTTTGTTTAAAATCTCCTCTCCCAAAGAACTATAAAATTTGTAAAAAAATAAATAAAATAAAAATGGTTGGAATTGAATCCAGAACACGTGGTGGATTTCATCGTAGAAAAAAACCTTGTCAAGCGTCTTAGCATTAATCAGGACAATACTGTACAGCGTTTCCTTTGGCAAAAAACAGACAGTCAAATGGTTTAAAAGAAGTGTGACAAGATGAAATGTCACATCTGATCGTGTTTAGTCCTTCTCTGAAGTGGTCTGTAAACTGCTTACAAAAGGGAGTCAGTAGGAATGTGACGCACATAATATAAAATGAAATACCAATATAACAAATAATAAATGGTGGAAAGAAAGACTTTGGAATTATTCTTAATGTTTGCAGAGGCAGTGGAGAAAAAAGTGTTTCTTCTATTTTTAACCACGGTGTAGGGACTTTTTTTTAATATCTCGATATTTTTAGGGCCATATCACGAAGCACGATATATATCTCCATATTTTGCCTTGGCCTTGATTTAACACTTGATGCATATAATCACAGCAGTATGATGATTCTATGTGTCTACATTAAAACATTCTTCTTCATACTGCATTACTAAATACTCATTTTAAACTTTCATGCAGAGAATGAAATCAGACCTAAGTCAATTGACCGAAACTGTATTTATTAAACAGTTATCAAGCAGTGGCACAAACTATCAAGTCATTTTCAAAACAGAAAGTGCAAGATTGTCAGAGACAATTTAAAACAAGCTATGAGTGCACTTGTCTTAACTCTTATCTTACTGATAGGATGCAGTGTGTCTCCCATAACAATGTGACCTCGGACAAGTTAAGGTAACGTGTGGAATTCCCCAGCGTTCGGTCCTTGGCCCTGCACTCTTCAGCATCTACATGCTGCCACTAGGTGACATTATACGCAAATACGGTGTTAGCTTTCACTGTTATGCTGATGACACCCAACTCTACATGCCCCTAAAACTGACCAACACGCCGGGTTGTAGTCAGCTGGAGGCGTGTCTTAATGAAATTAAACGATGGATGTCCGCTAACTTTTTGCAACTCAACGCCAAAAAAAACGGAAATGCTGATTATCGGTCCTGCTAGACACCGACCTCTATTTAATGACACAACTCTAACATTTGACAACCAAACAATTAAACAAGGCGACACGGTAAAGAATCTGGGTATTATCTTCGACCCAACTCTCTCCTTTGGGGCACACATTAAAAGCGTTACTAAAACGGCCTTCTTTCATCTCCGTAATATCGCTAAAATTCGCTCCATTCTGTCCACTAAAGACGCTGAGATCATTATCCATGCGTTTGTTACGTCTCGCCTCGATTACTGTAACGTATTATTTTCGGGTCTCCCCATGTCTAGCATTAAAAGATTACAGTTGGTACAAAATGCGGCTGCCAGACTTTTGACAAGAACAAGAAAGTTTGATCACATTACACCTGTACTGGCTCACCAGCACTGGCTTCCTGTGCACTTAAGATGTGACTTTAAGGTTTTACTACTTACGTATAAAATACTACACGGTCTAGCTCCATCCTATCTTGCCCATTGTATTGTACCATATGTCCCGGGAAGAAATCTGCGTTCAAAGGACTCTGGCTTATTAGTGATTCCCAAAGCCCAAAAAAAGTCTGCGGGCTATAGAGCGTTTTCCGTTCGGGCTTCAGTACTCTGGAATGCCCTTCCGGTAACAGTTCGAGATGCCACCTCAGTAGAAGCATTTAAGTCTCACCTTAAAACTCATTTGTATACTCTAGCCTTTAAATAGACTCCCTTTTTAGACCAGTTGATCTGCCGTTTCTCTTCTTTTTCTTCTATGTCCCACTCTCCCTTGTGGAGGGGGTCCGGTCCGATCCGGTGGCCATGTACTGCTTGCCTGTGTATCGGCTGGGGACATCGCTGCGCTGCTGATCCGCCTCCGCTTGGGATGGTTTCCTGCTGGCTCCGCTGTGAACGGGACTCTCGCTGCTGCGTTGGATCCGCTTTGGACTGGACTCTCGCGACTGTGTTGGATCCATTATGGATTGAACTTTCACAGTATCATGTTAGACCGAGTTTTCCTTGCCCTTATGTGGGCCTACCGAGGATGTCGTAGTGGTTTGTGCAGCCCTTTGAGACACTAGTGATTTAGGGCTATATAAGTAAACATTGATTGATTGATATAATCACAGCAGTATGATGATTCTATGTGTCTACATTAAAACATTCTTCTTCATACTGCATTACTAAATGCTCATTTTAAACTTTCATGCAGAGAATGAAATCAGACCTAAGTCAATTGACCGAAACTGTGTTTATTAAACACTTATTAACCAGTGGCACAAACTATCAAGTCATTTTCAAAACAGAAAGTGTAAGATTGTCAGAGACAATTTAAAACAAGCTATGAGTGCACTTTTGTGCATGATGTCACTAAGATGACATATCAAAACAACACTAAATTAAAGTGTACTTTTTGTACAGAACGCCACTACAACAGTTTAAAACAAATAAATTGCACTTTTGTGCATGGTGTCACACAAGATATTTCAATAACTGTCAAATAAAAATGAGCTGCATAATAGGAAATCGAATAGTGTTCGTCCTTCGCTATGTGGTAGGTTACTACGGACTCTATCCCCTTTGTTGTTGACTATTTGTTTCATATGGAGTTGATCTGGAAATGTTTGATGGTGTGGGCGTGTGGCACCAAATGGAGATGTTGACATGCGGAGTAATCACTCTTCATTCTCTAGCGCAGGGGTAGGGAACCAATGGCTCTAGAGCCAGATGTGGCTCTTTTGATGACTTCATCTGGCTCTCAGATAAATCTTAGCTGACATTGCTCAACACGATAAGTAATGAATAATTCCGCTGGTAATGACAGTGTTAAAAATAACATTCAAATTATAAAACATTCTCATACATTTTAATCCAACCATCCGTTTTCTATCGCACCTGTTCAAGATGTCGCATTAATGGTAAGAAGAATTATATTTATTATTGGTTAACTTTAGAATAACAATGTTATTAAAAAGAATAAGAGACTTCTTATACTCTAAAAATGTTGGTCTGACTTAAAAATGCACATATTTAGTTGTATTCAGTGTTAAAAAGTATTATATGGCTCTCACTTAAATACATTTTGAAATATTTGGCTTTCATGGCTTAACAGTTCGAGATGCTACCTCAGTAGAAGCATTTAAGTCTCACCTTAAAACTCATCTGTATACTCTAGCCTTTAAATAGACCTCCTTTTTAGACCAGTTGATCTGCCGCTTCTTTTCTTTCTCCTATGTCCCCCCCTCCCTTGTGGAGGGGGTCCGGTCCGATGACCATGGATGAAGTACTGGCTGTCCAGAGTCGAGACCCAGGATGGACCGCTCGCCTGTATCGGTTGGGGACATCTCTACGCTGCTGATCCGCTTGAGATGGTTTCCTGTGGACGGGACTCTCGCTGCTGTCTTGGATCTGCTTGAACTGAACTCTCGCGGCTGTGTTGGAGCCACTATGGATTGAACTTTCACAGTATCACGTTAGACCCGCTCAACATCCATTGCTTTCGGTCCCCTAGAGGGGGGGGGGGTTGCCCACATCTGAGGTCCTCTCCAAGGTTTCTCATAGTCAGCATTGTCACTGGCGTCCCACTGGATGTGAATTCTCCCTGCCCACTGGGTGTGAGTTTTCCTTGCCCTTTTGTGGGTTCTTCCGAGGATGTTGTAGTCGTAATGATTTGTGCAGTCCTTTGAGACATTTGTGATTTGGGGCTATATAAATAAACATTGATTGATTGATTGATTGATGGCTCTCTCAGCCAAAAAGGTTCCCGACCCCTGCTCTAGCGGGTGACTTTTCAAATGATGCTATGTATTAGCAGTAATGCTACTTTTTGTAGCAACGCTTTTGCCCCACATTTGACAAATTACGGTTGTCTGGTCGATATTTTCCCACTTGAAGCCAAACCGCCGCCAGACGACGGACCCCCTGCTGTTTTTCTTGGGAATTAATTCTTCCTTCATTCGTTACCAGATTTGCACCTTCTTTCTTTCGTATTACCGCTCGCACCACAGCTAACGTTACCCATGCTGCTACCTCTCTGTTCTGCTAGGTCGTCTACGTATGTGATGTATGTAAGAAAGTACGCTTGCCGTCTGTGAGAAGGAGAGACAAGAAAGAGTGGGAAGAGCCTGTAGTGTAATGCCAGCAGCTGAAAACAACTGCGTGAGAACGTATACTCCAATATCACGATATAGTCATTTTCTATATCGCACAGAGACATATCGAGAATATCGATATATCGCCCAGTTTGTATATTATTTTCTGTGCACGTAGTATTTGGTAGTTAATCATTAGTTTATTCTTCTTTAATTTCCTCCCTGCTATTCTGCAATTTATTTTCAGTTATTTGGTTATCATTTCCTCTCATCATATCTCTGTGAAGGTTTTGGTTTTAAAATGTCCTTCCTTAATTTTAGAGGAGCAACAGCATCAAGGCTGGATTTGCATTTGTGATTAAAATTGTCAACAATAAAATCATGGGTTCAATGATATTAATAATAATTAAACTGTAAATGGGATGGGAGCTAATTATCAATTATTTAGTTAAAAAACAATTTATGTATGTCATATTTGTACATTTATTTAATTTATTATTCAGCCTATCATTCCGTAATGGCCTTCATAATGATTTATTGGTATTTGTATTCATGCTAAAACCAAAATACACACAAAACCTAAGTAGTTAATTACAAAATAAATCAATAACAATTTGTAATAATTCATTAAATTGTCAATTAATTCATTTAAAATATAAATATAATTTTTAATAATGGTAATGAACGAGTTTTCTTCTATATTATTGGTCAGTATATGACCAATGCATTTGTTTCATAACCAATTAATATATTTCACTATCTTTTTAATTTTTTAAAAACTTTCTGTATATTCTCTTATGACATTTTTAATGTATTCAAATGCCATTTAGTTCATAAAAATCTCTCCTAAAATAGAGTAAATGAATATGTTGAAGACGCACATTAAAGAATTGGTGTGGGGCTGCAGTTTAACCAATTAGATAAGATTCAGCTTTAGATGAGTGGCTTTACGACCATTAAAAGAGGAACTGCACTTTTTTTTTATTATTGTTCTTATCGTTCACAATCATTACGAAAGACATGACGACGGATATATATTTTTTTCAATGCATTCTTAATATAAAATAAAATCAAAAGTCCGCTTACAATGAACCTACAGAATGGGAGCCGCTCTATTCTGCCTTATAAAGCCCTTGAAAAACATCCAAACAGCTCCATTAAGGTTTTATATACATGATGTAATTGTATATGTAGTAAAAGACACATTTATAATAACATTTACGTATTTTAATCATTTTAAAGATAAGTGGCACCTTAATTTCAAAAACGCATCATAGCGTTCACTTTTTTTTAACATATCACTAATTATTACTCACTGCAGACTTTATAGGAGCCAACCAACATGATAAAACATTACTTACAGTACAAAGTCTGCTGTCATTAGGATGCCAACTGATAGGATGTTCATATATTCCCATTTAAATGATGGATGGATGAAACATACATCTCTGTGCCATGTCTGCTTTAGCACCGCCGGTAAATAGCATGTTAGCATCGATTAGCGTAGCATGTTAGCATCGATTAGCTGGCAGTCAACATCAACAAAACTCACCTTTGTGATTTCGTTGACTATTGTTGCAAATGCATTTGCAGGTTATCCATACATCTCTGTGCCATGTCTGCTTTAGCACCGCCAGTAAATAGCATGTTAGCATCGATTAGCTGGCAGTCATGCCGCGACCAAATATGTCTGATTAGCACATAAGTCAACAACATCAACAAAACTCACCTTTGTGATTTCGTTGACTTTATCATTGCAAATGCATCTGCAGGTTATCCATACATCTCTGTGCCATGTCTGCCGGTAAAATGTGGAGACACTCTGGCACATTCAATGGGGGTCTGGCGGCAGATTTCTTGCCAGTGGTGCAACTTGAATCCCTCCCTGTTAGTGTTGTTACACCCTCCGACAACACACCGACGAGGCATGATGTCTCCAAGGTTCCAAAAAATTGTCGAAAAAACGGAAAATAACAGAGCTGGGACCCAATGTTTACAATGTGTTGTAAATGAAAATGGCGGCTGTATTACCTCGGCGACATCACATTCTGACGTCATCGCCTCCAGCGCGATAAACAAAAAGGAGTTTAATTCGCCAAAATTCACCCATTTAGAGTTCGGAAATCGGTTAAAAATATATATGGTCTTTTTTCCTGCACCATCAAGGTATATATTGACGCTTACATAGGTCTGGTGATAATGTTCCCCTTTAATATTCATGGCGGTTTTTGGATGGTTGTTTAGTGGGTCATATGGGTGGAATATTAGCTCCGTTGTAAGCGAACTTTTATTCACGAGTTAGAATGCATTAAAAAAAATGCATCCGTCATCATGTCTCTCATAATGATTGTGAACGATAAGCAAAATTTAAAAAAAAGTGCAGTTCCCCTTCGAGTATTTTAGCATTTTCTCATGATAACCTATGGTTATTCTAATACAAGTATGCGAGTTATCCACATAAGTATTGTGCATTCGCTGGAACAAGAGGTACTTGACATCTTGATAAGCAGTAAATTGCAGAATATCACATCATGCTCTTAAATCACACTGAAACCCGTACAGTGCGCTTACGCCCTAATAAGGGCAAGACCAACATTGCACTCTTGTCACGGCTTGTTTTGCAATCCCACATGATTTCATGCGCAGACATGAGCGGCCGCACCTTTTAATGCTCATGAAAGAGTGCAGAGCTCCATGCGGGCGACTTCAAGTCGACTCCTGGCTTCACTCCGCTTCCAGCCTTATCTGGCCCAATGGCACTTAATATTTCAGCGCATTCACACCCAGGAAAACAAGAGATTACAACAATTCCTTCTGCATTCATGCAATCTCCATCACTGGACAGCATTTTTAGTACAAAATTGACATGTACAGTGGAACCTATTTTCTCTAAAGTCATACTATCTTCCATCCATCCATCCATTTTCTACCGCTTATTCCCTTTTGGGGTCGCGGGGGGCGCTGGCGCCTATCTCAGCTACAATCGGGCGGAAGGCGGGGTACACCCTGGACAAGTCGCCACCTCATCGCAGGGCCAACACAGATAGACAGACAACTTTCACACTCACATTCACACACTAGGGCCAATTTTTTTTTAGTGTTGCCAATCAACCTATCCTCAGGTGCATGTCTTTGGAAGTGGGAGGAAGCCGGAGTACCCGGAGGGGAACCCACGCATTCACGGGGAGAACATGCAAACTCCACACAGGAAGATCCCGAGGCTGGATTTGAACCCAGGACTGCAGGACCTTCGTATTGTGAGGCAGACGCACTAACCCCTCTTCCACCGTGAAGCCCTCATACTATCTTGGCTCAAGTCATACTATTTTGAATTGGACCACAACTTTGCCTCTATAGCCCCACAGTACGTTGAAAGAGACCTCCACGCAGCAAGCATAGAAGGATTCATCTATTTTAATATCAGTTTAAAAAGATGACGTCATGTCAACATACCAATAGTGCAGGGGTCGGCAACCCAAAATGTTGAAAGAGCCATATTGGACCAAAAATACAAAAACAAATATGTCTGGAGCCGCAAAAAATTCAAAGCCTATATTACATACAGATAGTGTGTCATGAGATATAAATTGAATTATGAGGACGTAAAGGAAAATAAATGAGCTCAAATATAGCTACAAATGATGCATCGTAATGCAATATGTACATACAGCTAGCCTAAATAGCATGTTGAAGTGAAGTGAATTACATTTTATATAGCGCTTTTTCTCTAGTGACTCAAAGCGCTTTACATAGTGAAACCCAATATCTAAGTTACATTCAAACCAGTGTGGGTGGCACTGGGAGCAGGTGGGTAAAGTGTCTTGCCCAAGGACACAACAGCAATGACTAGGATGGCGGAAGCGGGAATCGAACCGGCAACCCTCAAGTTGCTGGCACGACCACTCTACCAACCGAGCTAAACCGCCTCGTTAGCATCGATTAGCTTACAGTCATGCAGTGACCAAATATGTCTGATCAGCACACTCCACACAAGTCAATAACATCAACAAAACTCACCTTTGTGCATTCATGCACAACGTCATAAGTTTGGTGGACAAAATGAGACAGAAAAAGAAGCGGCATAAATCACGTCTTAGAACATGGGTGTCAAACTCTGGCCCGCGGGCCAAATTTTGGCCCACCGTGCAATTTAATTTGGCCTTTGAGGCAATATCAAATTAACATTAGAGCTGGCCCGCCAGTATTATAACACCGCATTCACTGCTAATACTCAAACTTACCAACCCTCCCAATTTTCCCGGGAGACTCTGGAATTTCAGTGCCCTTGCAGAAAATCACCCGGGGCAACCATTCTCCCGAATTTCTCTCAATTTCCACCCAAACAACATCAATGGGGACGTGCCTTAAAGGCACTGCATTCAACGTCCTCTACAACCTGTCGTCCCGTCCGCTTTTTCTCCATACAAACATTGTCACAACAGTAACATACTATATGCGGACTTTACATACAAACAAGTGAATGCAAGGCATACTTGGCCGTACAGGTCACACTGAGGGTGGCCGTATAAACAACTTTAACACTGTTCCAAATATGTGCCACACTGTGAACCCACACCAAACAAGAATGATAACCACATTTAGGGAGAACCTCCGCACCGTAACACAACATAAACACAACAGAACAAATACCCAGATCCCGTTGCAGCACTAACTCTTCCGGAACGCTACCACCAAACCCCGCCTAGTTAATGTTGATATTTACATCAGAAAGCAGCAAATAGGAAAGAGGCATTCAATTTTTTAATTTAAATTTTATTTAATATACCCTTGATATTTTTTTTATTATTATTATTATTATTTGAAAATGGATTTTGCATGTCACTATAAAGTTATATAAGCCTTGCTTGATCAATATTCAATGCAAAACTTGTTTGGGTCCCTATTAAAAGGTTAATTTGTTCGGCTTTGTTCTGTTTAAAATTTCTGCCCACCCTGTATTTGAGTTTGACACCCCTGTCTTAGAAAGTCGGAGAGAGTTATGCATGTAAACAGACTAGGGTGAGTTCAAGGACCGCCAAAATGAGTAGGACAAAACGGCGCTCGCCAAATACTCGAATCAGTGAAGCATGTTTAATATAAACAGTGTGCTTTATAACAATTAGGGAGGTTTGTGTCATGTTTGTCCTCCTACAGAAACCCAATTAAAACAAAAAATATGTTTTTTTCCCCTCATCATTTCCATTTTTCATATATTTTTGAATAAGCTCCAGAGAGCCACTAGGGCGGCGCTAAAGACCGGAGCCTCGGGTTGCCGACCCCTGTTCTAGTGGGAATCTTAATAAATGACATCTGCAATATGAATCACAAATATTAACAGCGCATGTTCAACCTTTTTTTACACATGAAAATTGCTTGTTCAAAATGACATAAGATTCTATGTTGGACACAGCTTGACTCTAGAACAGATTAAGTTTATATTCCATTATGTCCTGTGAGAAACTTGGAAGTTGGAGCGCAAATAGGATTGACTGCGATTGTAGCAGAATGTTCTTAAAAACCGCAGAGCGCTCTTGTCATTGGAATATTTTTGACGAGAATTTTTGCAGTGGATCTTCAAAAACAGCAAAACGCTTCGGTCATATTGAAGATCTTTGACTAATGTGTAGGCAGCAGACCCGTAAAAACAGCAGAACGCTCCTGTTAAATAGAGAATCTTTGAGTACAGTTTGCTGCAAATCCTTAAAAAACAGCAGACAGCTCCTGTCATTGATATCATCTTTGAGTACATTGTTGCTGTAAGTCCAGCAGAACACTCCTCTCATGTTGAGGACTTGCGTGTTTGCTGAAAAAAAGCAGACCGCTCTTGTTACATAGAAGATCTTTGACTAATGTTTAGGCAGCAAGTCCTTAAAAACACCAGAACGCTCCTGTTAAAGGGGAACATTATCACCAGACCTATACAAGCGTCAATATATACCTTGATGTTGCAGAAAAAAGACCATATTTTTTTTTAACCGATTTCCGAACTCTAAATGGGTGAATTTTGGCGAATTAAACGCCTTTCTGTTTATCGCTCTTTTTGCGATGACGTCAGAACGTGACGTCACCGAGGTAACACACCCGCCATATTCATTTTCACATTACAACACCGGGTCTCAGCTCTGTTATTTTCCGTTTTTCCGACAATTTTTTGAAACCTTGGAGACATCATGCCTCTTCGGTGTGTTGTAACAACACTAACAGGGAGGGATTCAAGTTGCACCACTGGCCCGAAGATGCGAAAGTAGACATTTTACCGGCGATGACAGACATGGCACAGAGATGTATGGATAACCTGCAGATGCATTTGCAACGATAAAGTCAACTAAATCACAAAGGTGAGTTTTGTTGATGTTGTTGACTTATGTGCTAATCAGACATATTTGGTCGCGGCGTGACTGCCAGCTAATCTATGCTACCATGCTATTTACCGGCGATGCTAAAGCAGACATGGCACAGAGATGTATGGATAACCTGCAGATGCATTTGCAACTATATTACGTTTCCTTCCACCCACATTTAATGCGAAAAAAACACTTACCAATCGACAGATTTAAGTTGCTCCAGTGTCACAAGATGCCAAAGTCCTGATCATTTGGTCTGCAGATTTTACCGGCGATGCTAACGCATCTATTCAGCCATGCTATGGCTATGAATAGCGTCAATAGCTATTCGCTCAATAGCTTAAGTTTCTTCTTCAATACTTTCATACTCCAACCATCTGTTTCAATACATGCGTAATCTGTTGAATCGCTTAAGCCGCTGAAATCCGAGTCTGAATCCGAACCAATGTCGCTATATCTTGCTGTGGTATTCGCCGTTGTTTGTCTGTTTTAGCAGCACTGTATGACATCACAGGAAAATGGACAGTGTCTTGGCAGAGAGCGAAAAAAAGGCACTTTAAAGCTTTTTTTTTTAGGGATATTCCGGGACCGGTAAAATTTTGAAAAAAAACTTCAAAAAATCCAACAAGCCACTGGGAACTGATTTTTATTGTTTTTAACCCTTTTGAAATTGTGATAATGTTCCCCTTTAAAGAGGATTTTAGAGTACAATTTTGCAGTAAGTCCTTAAAGACAATAGAACATTCTTGAACAATTCAATTAAACAATTTCCCTTGTGGATCAATAACATTTTTCTCAGTCTAAGTTGTCATGTACATGATTTTTGAGTACCAATTTGGTGAAGGTCCTGCAGAACGGTCCTGTCATATAGAAGATATTTTAATACCGTTTTGATGTGGGTCCTAATAATCAGCAGAACACTCGTGTCATGTGTATGGTCTTTAAACACCACGTTGGTTTAGGTCCTTAAAAACAGCGGAACGCTCCAGTCATATACAGGACCCTTTGACTAGCGCGTTTGCTAAAACAACAGTGTTCTTATTCTATAGAAGGTCTTTGACTAATGTTTAGGCAGCAGATCCTTAAAAACAGCAGAACGCTCCTGTTTAAAAGAGGATTTTGTAATAATGTTTTGCAGTAAGTCCTTAAAAATAGTAGAACACTTTTGTCATATAGATGATTGTTGAGTACCAATTTGGTGTAGGTCCTTAAAAACAGCAAAACGCCCCTGTCATATAGAACATCTTTGAATACCGTTTTGCTGTGGGTCCTTCTTAACAGCAGACGATCTTTAAGCACCACTTTGGTGTCGGTCCTTAAAAACAGCAGAACGCTCCAGTCATATACAGCAGTGGTCCCCAACCTTTTTGTATCCGCGGACCGGTCAACGCTTAATAATTTGTCATGAAAAAGGGACGTTTTTGTCATGAAAAAGGGAGGTTTTTGTGGTTGGTGCACTAATTGTAAGTGTATATTGTGTTTTTTATGTTGATTTAATCAAAAAAAAAAAAAAACATTTTTTTTTCTTTTAGAAAAAATTCTTCTGCGGCCCGGTACCAATCGGGCCACGGCCCGGGGCTGGGCCGCGGCCCGGTGGTTGGGGACCACTGATATACAGGACCTTTTGACTAGCGTGTTTGCTAAAACAGCAGTGTTATTATTATATAGAAGACCTTTGACTAACATTTACGTAGCAGATCCTAAAAAACAGCAGAACGCTCCGGTCATAGAGAGGATCTTTCAGTACTATTTTATGGTAAGTCTTTAAAAACAGCAGAACACTCTTGTCATACAGAGGATCTTTTGACTAGAATGTTTGCTAAAATTGCAGAAGAGTCTTTTTATATAGAGGATCTTTGACTAATGTTTTGAAAGCAGATGCTTAAACACAGCCTGTGTCCTATAGAGGAACTTTTGAGTGGAGGTTAGCTGTAGGTCCTTAAGAACAGCAAAACATTTCTGTCATATAGAATAAAATAATTTGACTAAAGAGTTTGCTGAAATGGCAGCGTGGTCCTGTCATTTGGAGAATCTTTGACTTGTGTTTAGACATCGAGCCTTAAAAACAGCAGAACGCTCCTGTCATACAGAGAATCTTTAGACTAACGGGTTTGCTGAAACAGCAGAGTGGTCCTGACATATGGAGAATATTTGACTTGTGTTTAGACATCGAGTCTTAAAGGGGAACATTATCACCAGACCTATGTAAGTGTCAATATATACCTTGATGGTGCAGAAAAAAAGACCATATATTTTTTTAACCGATTTCCGAACTCTAAATGGGTGAATTTTGGCGAATTAAACGCCTTTCTGTTAATCGCGCTGGTGGCGATGACGTCAGAATGTGACGTCGCCGAGGTAATACAGCCGCCATTTTCATTTCCTCGAACACATTGCAAACACCGGGTCTCAGCTCTGTTATTTTCCGTTTTTTCGACAATTTTTTGGAACCTTGGAGACATCATGCCTCTTCGGTGTGTTGTCGGAGGGTGTAACAACTCTAACAGGGAGGGATTCAAGTTGCACCACTGGCCCGAAGATTCGAAAGTAGACATTTTACCGGCGATGACAGACATGGCACAGAGATGTATGGATAACCTGCAGATGCATTTGCAATGATAAAGTCAACTAAATCACAAAGGTGAGTTTTGTTGATGTTGTTGATTTATGTGCTAATCAGACATATTTGGTCGCAGCGTGACTGCCAGCTAATCTATGCTAACATGCTACGCTAATCGATGCTAACATTCTATTTACCGGCGATGCCAAAGCAGACATGGCACAGAGATGTATGGATAACCTGCAGATGCATTTGCAACTATATTACGTTTCCTTCCACCCACATTTAATGCGAAAAAATCACTTACCAATCGACGGATTTAAGTTGCTCCAGTGTCAAAAGATGCGAAAGTCCTGATCGTTTGGTCCGCACATTTTCCCTGCGATGCTAACGCAGCTATTCGGCCATGCTATGGCTATGAATAGCGTCAATAGCTATTCGCTCAATAGCTTCAGTTTCTTCTTCAATATTTTCATACTCCAACCATCCGTTTCAATACATGCGTAATCTGTTGAATCGCTTAAGTCGCTGAAATCAGAGTTCGAATCCGAGCTAATGTCGCTATATCTTGCTGTGGTATTCCCATTGTTTGTTTACATTGGCAGCACTGTGTGACGTCACAGGGAAATGGCCAGTGTCTTCGCAGAGAGCCGAAAATAAGGCGCTTTAAAGCTTTATTTAGGGATATTCCGAGACCGGTAACATTTTGAAAAAAACTTCAAAAAATACAACAAGCCACTGGGAACCGATTTTTATTGTTTTTCACCCTTTTGAAATAGTGATAATGTTCCCCTTTAAAAACAGCAGAACGCTCCTGTTATACAGAGAATCTTTAGACTAACGGGTTTGCTGAAACGGCAGAGTGGTCCTGTCATATAGAGAATCTTTGACTTATGTTTAGACATCGAGTCTTGAACACAGCATAATGCCTCTTTAAGTACAGTTTTGTCGTAGGTCCTTAAAAACAGTTCAGCACTCTTCTCATACAGGATCCAATGTATGACTTTGAGTTTATGTATCACTACCTTAGCAATTTGGCTATGGTATACGCCTAATTATATAGAAAATAGAATACTAATGACAGGAGAAGTGCCCCCTGTTCCCCTGTAATTGAAATGGAGTTTAACATCCGTTTAGAAATCACTCCTGAGTAGAGAAGTGTTCTTGACAGGTACTCAATCATGGCTCACCTGTGTTTAATGTAAATATTATTCACAGGCGTGACCTCGACGCCCTTTTACCGCATGTATGAAATGTACAATTGCTTCTGGCAGAAATTTTGACAGTACTCATATAAAGGGAAAAAAATAGTTTCTGTGAGTTTCAGCTGCAATTAAAAGCGTGATTTGTTTGATTTTACAAGTCATGCACATTCCACAACACGTCAGGTGGCAATGTTGCTCGGTTACATCATCCCATGTCCTCATCGAGTTCATTTACGACTGAGGAATTGAAAAAAAGAAGAAAAGAATGGGCATTACTTGTGATTTAACGTGCCGACGCCCTGCCTTGCTGAACTAGAAACCGTCGACCTCGAGTTTTGGCAGTGTTGTGTTGTTATTATCTGCAGCTCACCTTTGTGCCGGAACAACTACATGTTGTAACCTGAATTTATAACACATTTAATGAAGACGGATTTCTGTCAACAAGTTATATTCAGGGTTCGTACACTTTTTCCATGGCCAAATTCAAGCACTTAAAGGGGAACATTATCACAATTTCAAAAGGGTTAAAAACAATAAAAATCAGTTCCCGGTGGCTTGTTGTATTTTTTGAATTTTTTTTCAAAATTTTACCGGTCCCCGAATATCCCTAAAAAAAGCTTCAAAGTGCTTGATTTTCGCTATTTGCGATGCAACTATCCATTTCCCTGTGACGTCATACAGGGCTGCCAATGTAACGGCGAATACCACAGCAAGATATAGCGACATTAGCTCGGATTCAGACTCGGATTTCAGCGGCTTAAGCGATTCAACAGATTACGCTTGTATTGAAACAGATGGTTGGAGTATGAAAGTATTGAAGAAGAAACTGAAGCTATTGAACGAATAGCTATTGACGCTATTCATAGCCATAGCATGGCCGAAAAACGATCAGGACTTTCGCATCTCGTGATAATGGAGCAACCTAAATCCTTCGATTGGTAAGTGTTTTTTTTCGCATTAAATGTGCAAGATAAAGCTCTACTATCCCTCAGACGGTACTGCATCAAAAACCGACATGAGTGTGTAAAGGATATCACCACATGGGCTCAGGAACACTTCAGAAAACCACTGTCAGTAACTACTGTTGGTTGCTACATCTGTACGTGAAAGTTAAAGCTCTACTAAGCAAAGCGAAAGCCATTTATCAACAACACCCAGGAACGCCGCCGGCTTCGCTTGGCCCGACGAGCTCATCTAAGATGGACTGATGCAAAGTGGAAAAGTGTTCTGTGGTCTGACAAGTCCACATTTCAAATTATATTTGGAAACTGTGGACGTGGTGTCCTCCGGAACAAAGAGGAAAATAACCATCCGGATTGTTATAGACGCAAAGTTCAAAAGCCAGCATCTGTGATAGAATGGGGGTGTATTAGTGCACAAGGCATGGGTAACTTACACATCTGTGAAGGCACCATTTATGCTGAATGGTCCATACAGGTTTTGGAGCAACATATGTTGACATCCAAGCAACGTTATCATGGACGCCCCTGCTTATTTCAGCAAAACAATGCCAAGCCACGTGTTACAACAGCGTGGCTTCATATTAAAAGAGTGCGGGTACCTTCCTGGCCCGCCTGCAGTCCAGACATGTCTCCTATCGAAAATGTGTGGCGCATTATGAAGCGTAAAATACGACAACAAGACCCTGGACTGTTGAACAACTTAAGCTCTACATCAGGGGTAGGGAACCTATGGCTCTAGAGCCAGATGTGGCTCTTTTGATGACTGCATCTGGCTCTCGGATAAATCTGAGCTGACATTGCTTAACACGATAAGTAATGAATAATTCCACTTGTAATCACAGTGTTAAAAATAACCTTCAAAATATAAAACATTCTCCTGCTTTTTTATGTTCAAAAAGTTGCGTTAATGGTAAGAAGTAATTTATTTATTATTGGTTAGTGTGGGGCGTGCCCTCCTGGGGGTTCTTCAGACCACCAAGAGCCTGTTTTAGGGTTACAATATTGATTAATTTTATTTTTCTCTCAGTTGCTTTCCAGCAATTGTCTTTTTCTCTTTCGTCCTCACTCGCCCTCTGGCTCCAGCCCCAACCCTGTCTCTCCTCCTGGCTGCTGCTTATAACAGAGCGACAGGTGATTAGATAACAAAGCCCAGGTGGGCCATCTATGCACCTGTCGCTGATTTCGAGGCCGGTCCTGGCAATATCCCGCTTTGCTGCAGGCCCGCAGGCCACGCCCCCTCCACAGTTAACTTCAGAATAACAATGTTAATACAAAGAATAAGAGATCTATTATACTCTGGAAATGTTGGTGTTACTTAAGAATGCACGCATTTAGTTGTCCATCCATCCCATCCATTTTCTATCGCTTATTCCCTTTCGGGGTCGCGGGGGGCGCTGGCGCCTATCTCAGCTACAATCGGGCAGAAGGCAGGGTACACCCTGGACAAGTCGCCACCTCATCGCAGGGCCAACACAGATAGACAGACAACATTCACACTCACATTCACACACTAGGGACAATTTAGTGTTGCCAATCAACCTATCCCCAGGTGCATGTCTGTGGAAGTGGGAGGAAGCCGGAGTACCCGGAGGGAACCCACGCATTCACGGGGAGAACATGCAAACTCCACACAGAAAGATCCCGAGCCTGGATTTGAACCCAGGACTGCAGGAACTTTGTATTGTGAGGCAGACGCACTAACCCCTCTGCCACCGTGAAGCCCAAAACAAGCATTTAGTTGTGTTCAGTGTTAAAAAAATATTATATGGCTCTTAGGGAAATACATTTTAAAATATTTGGCTTCTTTGCTCTCTCAGACAAAAAGGTTCCTGACCCCTGCTCTACATAAAACAAGAATGGTAAATAATTCCACTTCCCAAACGTTTATTCAGTGTTGTTAAAAGAAAATGTGATGTAACACAGTGGAGAACATGCCCTTTCCCAACTACTTTGGCACGTGTTGCAGCCATGAAATTCTAAGTTAATTATTAATTGCAAAAAAAAAAAAAAGTTTATGAGTTTGAACATCAAATATCTTGTCTTTGTAGTGCATTCAACTGAACATGGGTTGAAAAGGATTTGCAAATCATTGTATTCCGTTTATATTTACATCTAACACAATTTCCCAACTCATATGGAAACAAGGTTTTTAGTCTAGCATATAGCCTTAAAAACACATTTTAATCAAGTCAAATGTAAATTGGAGCCTAATTATGTGTACTTTCTTATAACCCGACACATGCAGCCACACCCCACGTATAGGAGTCATGAGAAAGTCATAATCAAGTCTGTTTACTTGTTTGCACCACTTTAGCATTAATCCAACAGTAAACAAGCAAATAACTGACTAAAACTAGTAACTTTTCATAAAGTTTCTTCGTAAAACTGAACTACAACTCAAACGTGACATTAATATTGCTTAGAATTCAAGCCAGCGTGTTGTTTAAAGGTCGCGCGTAAAGCACCAGCCAGGCGACGCGAGCGTACGCCTCTCCCCGAGAAAAGTGCACTGTCCCGGGCTTACCTTGCCTTGCGACGCCGCTGTCTGCCGGTGCTCGGTGGTGGAGGAGAGAGACGAGGAGGCTGTCGGTTCTCAGCTCCGGACTGAGTGAGCGGAACTGGGACTTCCGCATGCAAGCATGCCGGTAGGAGGGCTCACAGCAGCGAGAGAGAGAAAGGGCGAGAGAGAGAGGTGAGTGGCCCCGGGCTACAGCGACAGGCTTAGGCTTGTTTTACGGCTGAATAGGTGAGTCACCCCCCCGTCCTTTTAGAGCGTGGTAATGACGCCGCCATTGTTGTTTTTGGGACTTCCGCGAGCTAAATCCCATGCTAGCTCGCAGAGTTGTCTAAAGTGCGGCCCCGGGGGGCATTTAGGCCCGCAGCTAATCGTTTACCGGCCCGCCAAACATTCTGCATAAATTGCAAAATTGATAGTATTGGCAAAAAAAAAAAAAAAAAAAAAAAAAACATTATTAAAATGTGGAGGAGTACCTCGGAGTCTTGTTCACGAGTGGGGGAAGAGTGGATGGTGAGATCGACAGGCGGATCGCTGCGGCGTCTTCAGTAATGCGGACGTTGTATCGATCCGTTGTGGTGAAGAAGGAGCTGAGCCGGAAGGCAAAGCTCTCAATTTACCGGTCGATCTACGTTCCCATGCTCACCTATGGTCATGAGCTTTGGGTCATGACTGAAAGGATAAGATCCCAGGTACAAGCGGCCGAAATGAGTTTCCTCCGCCGTGTGGCGGAGGAAACTCATTTCGGGTGAGAAGCTCTGCCATCCGGGAGGAACTCAAAGTAAAGCCGAGAGGAGCCAGAGGAGGTGGCTCGGGCATCTGGTCAGGATAATGATAAATGATAAATGGGTTGTACTTGTATAGCGCTTTTCTACCTTCAAGGTACTCAAAACGCTTTGACACTACTTCCACATTTACCCATTCACACACACATTCACACACTGATGGAGGGAGCTGTCATGCAAGGCGCCAACCAGCACCCATCAGGAGCAAGGGTGAAGTGTCTTGCTCAGGACACAACGGACGTGACGAGGTTGGTACTAGGTGGGATTTGAACCAGGGACCCTCGGGTTGCGCACGGCCACTCTCCCACTGTGCCACGCCGTCCCGATGCCACCCGAACGCCTCCCTAGGGAGGTGTTTAGGGCACGTCCAACCGGTAGGAGGCCACGGGGAAGACCCAGGACACGTTAGGAAGACTATGTCTCCCGGCTGGCCTGGGAACGCCTCGGGATCCCCCGGGAAGAGCTAAACGAAGTGGCTGGGGAGAGGGAAGTCTGGGCTTCCCTGCTTAGGCTGCTGCCCCCGCGACCTGACCTCGGATAAGCGGAAGATGATGGATGGATGGAGGTGAAATCTAATGAGAAAATGTGACAATGTTGACCCAAAGCTGCCATGCAGGCAGTTTTATTTTCCTTTTGTCTTTATTTTCTTTTTTTTTTTCCATTGCTCCAAAAAAAAGGACAAAAAAATCTATGTTATAATGAAATATTACTTAAAAATTATCACTTTACAGTGTTTTATGTGGAAAAAAATATTGTATATGTTGTGTGGTTGCCATATAAAAACATCAAAGTTTGGACCAAAGAGCATAAAACAAACAAAATAATAGTTCAAAGTTCAAACTTAAAATCGACAGATAATTCAGGATGCCACCCGAACGCCTCCCTAGGGAGGTGTTTAGGGCACGTCCAACCGGTAGGAGGCCACGGGGAAGACCCAGGACACGTTAGGAAGACTATGTCCCCCGGCTGGCCTGGGAACGCCTTGGGATCCCCCGGGAAGAGCTAGACGAAGTGGCTGGGGAGAGGGAAGTCTGGGCTTCCCTGCTTAGGCTGCTGCCCCCGCGACCCGACCTCGGATAAGCAGAAGATGATGGATGGATGGATGGAATGAGGTGAAATCTAATGAGAAAATGTGACAATGTTGACCCAAAGCTGCCATGAAGGCAGTTTTATTTTCCTTTTGTCTATATTTTCTTTTTTTTTCCATTGCTCAAATAAAAAGGACAAACAAATCTATGTTGTAATGAATTATTACTTAAAAATGATCACTTTACAGTGTTTTATGTGGGAAAAATATTGTATATGTTGTGTGGTTGCCATATAAAAACATCAAAGTTTGGACCAAAGAGCATAAAACAAACAAAATAATAGTTCAAAGTTCAAACTTAAAATCGACAGATAATTCGGAAGTTGATCTTGAAATGTATGTGTTAAAAGTAAAAAAAAAAAAAAATGCATCACTTTATGAGTGGGGAACCTTTCGGATCTCAAATATATTTAGTAGGCTTTTATGTAACTTTTCACTGTGATTACTCAAAAATATTAAATAAATAAAATCAATGGTGTCCTGCATTATTGATCTTTTAGGGCTTTAATTGCTAAATAAAGGAACTCTCCTGAAGTATTCAATAAAGTAGTATCTATCTATCCATCTAAATCGGGGGTCACAAACACGGGGGCCGCAATTGCCCCGCGGGCCGCATGTTTGAGACTTTTGCTGGTGTTTCCTGCCTTTACCCATCCAACATATCTTTACCTGCACATTACCTACCTTCCCTGCATCCTGGGGTCACACTGGTGCTTCTTTCTTTCACCCATACATGCTGGTGCTTCCTGCCATCACCCAGACAACATATCTTTACCTGCACATTACCTACCCTCTCTGTATCCTGGTGTTTGATTAGATTAGATTAGATAGTACTTTATTTATTCCGTCAGGAGAGTTCCTTCAGGAAAATTAAAATTTTCAGCACAATCCCATTCAAGTTTAGACAAACATTACAGGGAGACAGAACAGGATCGCTGACGGGTCTGCCGGCTTCCAGCTTCCAGCGCCCCTTACAAAAAAGATGAGATACAGGTAAACAAGGAGGGGGAATAGAAGATTAAAACAAAAAAAAAAAGAAAAAACAACAAAAAAAAATCGGTCTTAGCCTGGGCTAAACTGGTGCCTCCCTCTTTCACCCAGTCAACATATTTTTACCCGCACATTACCTACCTTCTCTGTATCCTGGCGTCAAACTGGTGCCTCCTTCTTTCACCCAGTCAACATATCTTTACCCACACAGTACCTACCTTCTCTGCATTGTGTGGTCACGCTGGTGCTTCCTGCTTTTAAGCGGCCATCTTGAGGCGGCAGCAGCAGCAGCATCAACGCAGCAGTTCTTTGAAGGCTCGTAAAATCAAAACCGCAGCCTTTTAATCAGAAGGGTTCAATCCCTCTCCTGTGCGAGTTTGAAGCCGACACAACAAACGCGCTCAGAGGAGATAATGTTTGGAAAAAAGGTGACAGGTTTTTACAAAACTTTTGTTTTGAAGGGGTAATTGCCAACTTCTTGTTGATTTTTTCTGAAGGATGTCAATGAATGAAATGTAGGTCTAAGTGAGACCTACATAGAGGTTTTTGTTTCATGTCTCTACGACATTCCTACCGGAAGTTACAAGCAGTTGTGTCAGTGTTTTATTGCTAGGGGGTGCTAGAGCGCAATTTTGAGTTTTGGGGTTTGGTTTTTTTATTAGATCGCAACTTTAACCAGTCCTGATGTGTGTGTCGAGTTTGGTGAGTTTTGAAGCATTTTAAGGGGGGGGTCAAATTACAGCTCAAAGAGGCAAAAATGACATTTTTTTTGGAAACTTTTGTTTTGAAGAGTTTTTTTCCAACTTCCTGTTGATTTTTTCTAAAAGAAGGGCGGTGTATGAAATCTAGGTCTAAGGCAGACCTACATAGAGGTTTTAGTTTCATGTCTCTACGACATTCCTAACGGAAGTTACAAGCAGTTTTGTCAGTTTTTTTTCCTAGGGAGCGCTAGAGCACCATCCATCCATCCATCCATCCATTTTCTACCGCTTATTCCCTTTCGGGGTCGCGGGGGGCGCTGGCGCCTATCTCAGCTACAACCGGGCGGAAGGCGGGGTACACCCTGGACAAGTCGCCACCTCATCGCAGGGCCAACACAGATAGACAGACAACATTCATACTCACATTCACACACTAGGGACCATTTTAGTGTTGCCAATCAACCTATCCCCAGGTGCATATTTTGGGTTTTTGGTTTTGGTTTTTTGATTAGATCGCAATTTTCGCCAGTCCTGATGTGTGTCAAATTTGGTGAGTTTTGAAGCATGTTAAGGGGGTCAAATTACAGCTCAGAGAGGCGGCGGTATAATAATAATAAAACCTTAGAAATACATTAGGGTCTTCTGACCCAAAGGGACATTCAGTCTCTAATTAAAGTGCACTTTTTGTACAGAACGTCACTACAATAGTTTAAAACAAATAAAGTGCACTTTTGTGGATGATGTCACACAAGATATTTCAAAAAGTGTCAAATAGAAAATGAGCTGCATAATAGGAAATCTCCTTCGCTATGTGCTAGGTTCCTGCAGACATTATCTCTTTCTGTTGGTGACTAAGTTTTTAATACAGTGTTGATCTGGAAATGGTTGCTTCGGCATTTTGTTGGTGTGGCACCGAACGGAGATGTTGACATGCAGAGTTTCAAGCACTCCAAGCGGGTGACTTTTGAAATGGCGCTACATTAGCAGTAGGTGCTACTTTTTGTAGCAACGCTTTTGCCGCATAATTGTTCAACATCTTCCCGCTTGAAGCCAAACCACCGCCGGACGATGGACGCCCTGCTGTTTTTCTCGGTAATTAATTCTTCCTTCATTTCTTACCAGATTCGCACCTTCTCTCTCCGGTATTACCAACCGCGTCGCACTGTTAGCATCACAGATAACTTTGCCGTATCGCTACCTGTCTGCTCCGCGGGAGCGTGTGACGTTGAACACGCGACGTATGTAAGAAGGTGCGCTTGTTTTAAGTCTTTGTGAGAAGGACAGACAAGAAAGAGTGGGAAACGCAGCTAATAGCAGCTGTTCGAGAACGTATACTCGAATTTTACGATATAGTCATTTTCTATATCACACAGAGACAAAATGTATCGAGTATATCGATATATCGCCCAGCCCTACTCATAACCTGAAATAATAAACAAGGTTTCTCATAGTCATCATTGTCACTGTCACCGACGTCCCATTGGGCATGAGTTTTTCCTTGCCCTTATGTGGGCTCTACCGAGGATGTCGTTGTGGTTTGTGCAGCTCTTTGAGACACTTGTGATTTAGGGCTGTATAAATAAACATTGATTGATTAAAAATAACTCTTATAAATCCGCATTGTTCATTATTCAAACTTGAAGCTGCCTTTTCGTATCCAAGCTTTGACTCCCGGCTGCAATATTATTTGTTTATTCCAAACATCCATAGTTACAATACCGCATCAAAAATGTCCAATTTTCCCAGTGCAAAAGGAGTAGGAAGAATCAGTTTATTTACTGTAATCCCAGCCCTCTTCTGTTTCATAGCGATTGCTAACACATTTGTTGTACACTTTCTGTGCTCGAGCTGTAACAAAAACAAATACAGAAATAGCAATAAATACATCTCACGACTGGACTTGGAGAAGGCATTCGACCGTGTCCCTCGGGAAGTCCTGTGGGGAGTGCTCAGAGAGTATGGGGTATCGGACTGTCTAATTGTGGCGGTCCGCTCCCTGTATGATCAGTGTCAGAGCTTGGTCCGCATTGCTGGCAGTAAGTCGGACACTTTTCCAGTGAGGGTTGGACTCCGCCAAGGCTGTCCTTTGTCACCGATTCTGTTCATAACTTTTATGGACAGAATTTCTAGGCGCAGTCAAGGCGTTGAGGGGATCCGGTTTGGTGGCCACGGGATTAGGTCTTTGCTTTTTGCAGATGATGTGGTCCTGATGGCTTCATCTGGCCGGGATCTTCAGCTCTCACTGGATCGGTTCGCAGCCGAGTGTGAAGCGACCGGAATGAGAATCAGCACCTCCAAGTCCGAGTCCATGGTTCTCGCCCGGAAAAGGGTGGAGTGCCATCTCCGGGTTGGGGAGGAGACCCTGCCCCAAGTGGAGGAGTTCAAGTACCTAGGAGTCTTGTTCACGAGTGAGGGAAGAGTGGATCGTGAGATCGACAGGCGGATCGGTGCGGCGTCTTCAGTAATGCGGACGTTGTATCGATCCGTTGTGGTGAAGAAGGAGCTGAGCCGGAAGGCAAAGCTCTCAATTTACCGGTCGATCTACGTTCCCATCCTCACCTATGGTCATGAGCTTTGGGTCATGACCGAAAGGATAAGATCACGGGTACAAGCGGCCGAAATGAGTTTCCTCCGCCGTGTGGCGGGGCTCTCCCTTAGAGATAGGGTGAGAAGCTCTGCCATCCGGGAGGAACTCAAAGTAAAGCCGCTGCTCCTTCACATCGAGAGGAGCCAGATGAGGTGGTTCGGGCATCTGGTCAGGATGCCACCCGAACGCCTCCCTAGGGAGGTGTTTAGGGCACGTCCAACCGGTAGGAGGCCACGGGGAAGCCCCAGGACACGTTGGGAAGACTATGTCTCCCGGCTGGCCTGGGAACGCCTCGGGATCCCCCGGGAAGAGCTAGACGAAGTGGCTGGAGAGAGGGAAGTCTGGGCTTCCCTGCTTAGGCTGCTGACCCCGCGACCCGACCTCGGATAAGCGGAAGATGATGGATGGATGGATGGATGGATGGATGGACATCTCACAAATGAATAATTGTAATCCACGCAATGAGATGAATTGAAGTCGGCTTACTGCATTTTTCAGAAATTATTTTAGCCATCCAAATACTTTCAATGCACATACGTTGTTATTTAAAAAAATATTTTTAACCACTCCAAGACCTAAACCAGGTGTGTCCAAATTGAGGCCCGGGGGCCATTTGCGGCTGGAAATTTTATTGCAAAAAAAAAAAAAAAAGTGGAATGAGGTAAAATCTAACTAGAAAAAGTTGCTATTTTTTTTCCACACAAAGTTTATTTGTTTATTTATTTTTCTTTTTTTGCCATTGCTCAAAAAAAATATATTTAAAAAAATATGTATTATTATTAATTATTATCCTATTCAAAGCTCCAATTACTTCAAATATTTCACTTGAAAATGTTTCATGTGGAAAATATTGCATATATTGTGTGTTTGCCATATAAAAACGATGTTTTCTTTGACAAAAAAAATAATAGTTAAAACGTAAAATCGAAAGATACATCTGAAGTTGATCTGGTAACTTAAGCGTTGAAAGTAAAAAAAAAAAAATAATAATAAAAATGTATCCAATTATGAGTGGGGGACCATTTGGATTCCAAAGATATTTAGTGGGATTTCATTTATATTTTCTCTGTTATTACTCAAAAATAATAATTTGTCTTTGACAAAAAAGGCTTTTTTTTTTTTTTACTTTATATCAACCTGAAGTTGATATAGAGATTTAGTGTAAACGTTAAATGAAAAAAAAAAAGATAATTTGACTTTTTTTTCACATTTTAATAACTGAGACCCTTTATGGTCCCCAGGAGCCTTAAAAGTTAAAAAAAAAAAAAAAATCCATATATTTTGTTATGAAAATGAAAAATATCAAAATGGCCCCCGCATGGTTTAATTTTCCGTGTGCGGCCCTCAGTGGAAAAAGTTTGGACACCCCTGACCTAAACTGTAGCAGCGTGGCAGGAAGTGGTTGCAAATGTCTCCTGGGCATGACGTTAAAGTGCATCCGGCAGTAGAGGCTCCTCTATGGGGTCTAGGGGCACTAGGAGGTTAACCCCTTTACTACTCTTACCCCAGGTGGTCCTTGGCAAAAGCCTAGTACCTGACTACCCCCTAGCCAGGTATACGGTGAAGACCTCAACGGCGGAGCAGGCGGAAGACGGTAAATTTAAGAACTACCACAACGGCTGCGATGGCGGAAGAAGGCTGCAGCAGAAAAGGGTCTCCCAGTCGTCTTGGGACTCCATGCCACTGGACCCTGACTCGTTTCTATCAAGGATTGTGTGGTGACTGTCTGTGCACCAGTCTCCCCACGTAAAACAAAGTCACGCACAGGCATCCTGCATAAAGGGATACACCCCTACCAGGGGATCGTCATACTCGTTCGAGTGACCGCCGATGATGCAAATGCGTCAATCACGCTAATCTTAGAGATGAACATATATATACACACACACATATATACATATATATATCTGCGATGAGGTGGCGGCTTGTCAAGGATGTACACCGCCTTCCACCCGATTGTAGCTGAGATAGGCACCAGCGACCCCAAATGGAATAAGCGGTAGAATATGGATGGATGGATGGATATATATGTCTTAGATTATCCAGAAAATAGTGCTCGATACCGTGGTAGAGCGCAATATATGTATGTGTGGGAAAAATCACAAGACTAATGTATCTCTACAGAACTGTTTCATGAGGGGTTCCCTCAATCAATCTCCTGATGATTGAGGGAACCCCTCATGAAACAGTTCTGTAGAGATGAAGTAGTCTTGTGATTTTTCCCCACATATATATATATATATATATATATACATACATATACACATATATATACATACATATACACATATACACATACACACATACACATATACACATACATATATACACATACATATACATAAACACATACACATATACATATACACATACATATATACACATACATATACACATACATATATACACATACACACATACACATATATATATATATATATATATACACAGTCCAGTCCCCGGGTAAATTGTTCTAACCCAATGTGTCCCCCGAGTCCAAAAGTTTGGGCACAGTGTGCCTGTATACTGGTGACCGTTTGTGGATTTAAAAAAAATATTTTTACGTTTTATATGATTTGTGCTTGCTTGCTTCATTCCGTCTTGATGCTGAATTACGAATGTCTGCACAATTATTTTGACCCTTGACCTTGATCAGGCAGCTCAGGACCATTTACAGAACATGCCTGTTTTTTTTATTGACAACAGACACATAGAGTAAGTTTTTTATGCGCTAAAACTGGGGAAAAAAATGAAGATAAAAGACCCAGACTGGAAAATACTTTTTCAAAGCCTTTTTGTAAGAAAATATATAAAAATATAATTTATATATACCAGTGAGTAGGTTCATTGGCAACACTAAATGGTCCCTAGTGTGTGAATGTTGTCTGTTTACCTGTGTTGACCCTGAGATAAGGACCAAGACTTGTCCAGAGTGTACACCGCCTTCCGCCCGAATGCAGCTGACATAGGCTCCAGCACCCCATGCCACCCCAAAAAAGGGACAAGCGGTTGAAAATGGATGGAGTGTGCAACTCTACTAGAAAAAGTACTGGTGTGGGAGTACCATTATTGGTACACAGGCTCCATCTAGTGGTACTCAAATATATATTTTGTAATCATTATTATATTAACTAAAAATAAATAAGAGTACATAAGATCTGATTGTAAAAATGCAAATGTATGAAAAGAAAGTGTGCAGAAATTGAATAGAAGTGTTCCTTGTTGAACTTACCTCATATATCACAAACCACATTCTAAGATAGAAAAAGCGGTGGAACTTGGAAAGCCAAATACTTTTTAAAAGGTAAAACTAAGAGCAAAATATTTACTGCTAAATAATGTATCCTTAATAATGTTGTCTATGATGGGCCTGAGAGAGGCAACACATCACAGTATCTCATTTGATTTTCCTCATTTTACTTTATTTTTGGTATTATTCTCAACTTTTCTTGCTTATATTTTATTACTTATCTTTTCCGTAAAACACTGATTATGGTGCTTGGGCGCTTTTGTTAGCTGGAGATACTCTATTTTATGCTGCCCTTTTTTTTTTCTTGCTTCAGCTGTTATATATACTGTAATATTGTACATGGTAATTGGGATTTGTTATACATTGTATATACTGAATACAAATATAATAATAATATATCAGTATATATTGTATACTGTATATTCGGGGTGTAACGGTACACAAACATTTCGGTTCGGTACCTCGGTTTAGAGGTCACAGTTCGGTTCAAAATTGAAATATTCTATAGTTCAAGACTCACGGTAATTTTAAAAAACAGCACTGCACGTCATAATGGCGGCTACAGTTTTGATGTTAAAGGTCTAAAAAAATTAATTTACCACGTCCAGTGGGGCGGATTGAAAATCTTAAAGAGTAACATTATCACAATTTAAGAAGGGTTAAAACCAATAAAAATCAGTTCCCAGTGGCTTATTTTATTTTTCGAAGTTTTTTTCAAAATTTTACATCTCCCGGAATATCCCTAAAAAAAGCTTTAAAGCAGGGGTGTCAAACTCAAATACAGAGTGGGCCAAAATTTTAAACTGAACAAACCCGCGGGCCAAGGTTGAACAAATTCACCTTTTAATAGGGACCCAAACAAGTTTTGCATTGAATATTGAACAAGCAAGGCTGATATAACTTTATAGTGATATGCAAAATAGTTTCAAATAAACATAATAATAATAATAATGAAAAAATGTCAATGGCATATCAAATTATATATTGTAGCGTCCCAGATGTGTTAGTGCTGCAAGGGATTCTGAGTATTTGTTCAGTTGTGTTTATGTCGTGTTACGGTGCGGATGTTCTCCCGAAATGTGTTTGTCATTCTTGTTTGGTGTGGCTTCACAGTGTGGCGCATATTTGTAACAGCGTTAAAATTGTTTATTCAGCCACCCTGAGTGTGACCTGATCAAGCATGCCTTGCATTAACTTATGTGTGTGTAAAATCCGCTTATATTGTGTGACTAGGACGGCACAATGTTTGTATGTAGGAAAAACGGACGTGATGCAAGGTTGTAGAGAAGGCTAAAGGAAGTGCTATTAAAACAATATTGTTGTCCGGGTGGAAATCGGGATAAATTAGGGAGAATGGTTCCCCCGGGAGATTTTCATGAGGGGCACTGAACTTCGGGAGGGTTGGCAAGTATGAGGATTAGCGGTGTTAGCGCGGCATCGCCGCTGTATAATACCGGCAAGCCAACTCTAATGTTTAATTTGATATTGCCTCAAGGGCCAAATGAAATTACACGACGGGCCAAATTTGGCCTGCGGGCCAGAGTTTGACACCCATGCTTTAAAGTGCTTGATTTTCGCTATTTGCGATGCCACTGTCCATTTCCCTGTGACGTCACATAGCGATTCCAATACAAACAATGGCGAATAGCACAGCAAGATATAGCGACGTTAGCTCGGATTCCGACTCGGATTTCAGCGGTTTAAGCAATTCAACAGATTAAGCATGTATTGAAACGGATGGTTGGAGTATGGAGGCAGATAGCAAAACCGAAATTGAAGAAGAAACTGAAGCTATTGAGCGAATGGCTATTGACGCCATTCGGCCACGCTATTGCTATTCTGCGTTAGCATCGCCGGTAACATGTGCAGACCAACCGATCATTACTTTCGCATTGACACTGGATCAATAAGTCAATAACAACAAAACTTACCTTTGTGATTTCGTTGACTTTATCGTTGGGAATGCATCTGCTTTGAGTGTCGCAGGATATCCAGACATTTTTGTCATCTCTGTGCCATCTCTGTCGTAGCATCGCCGGTAAAAACTAAACGAGGGACTTTCGCATCTCTTGACACTAGAGCAACTTAAATCCATCAATTGGTGAGTGTTTTTTTTGGCATTAAATGTGGATGGAGGGAAAGGCTGGATGTAAGTATAGCTACAAATGAGGCATAATGCACACAGCTAGCCTAAATAGCATGTTAGCATTGATTAGCATGCCGTGCTAATCGATGCACATTCTACGTAAATCAACTTGAATCCGTCCATGATCGTGTTGTTACACCCTCTGACAACACACCGACGAGGCATGATGTCTCCAAGGTATCGGAAAACAGTCGAAAAAACGGAAAATAACAGAGCTGATTTGACTCGATGTGGTAGGGAAACATGGCGTTGACGACTGATGTGACGTCACGTTCTGACGTCGTCGCAAAGAGAGCGATAAACAGAAAGGCGTTTACTTTGCCAAAAGTCACCCATTTAGACTTCGGAAATCGGTTAAAAGGGAACATTATCACCCAACCTATGCAAGCGGCAATATATACCTTGATGTTGCAGAAAAAAGACCATGTATTTTTTTAACCGATTTCCGAACTCTAAATGGGTGAATTTTGGCAAATTAAACGCCTTTCTGTTTATCGGTCTTTTAGCGATGATAGCAGAACGTGACGTCACCGAGGTAACACACCCGCCATTTTCATTTTCACATTACACACATCGGGTCTCAGCTCTGTTATTTTCCGTTTTTTCGACTATTTTTCGGAACCTTGGAGACATCATGCCCCGTCGGTGTGTTGTCGGAGGGTGTAACAACACTAACAGGGAGGGATTCAAGTTGCACCACTGGCAAGAAATCTGCCGCCAGACCCCCATTGAATGTGCCAGAGTGTCTGCACATTTTACCGGCGATGCTAAGACAGACACGGTACAGAGATGTATGGATAACCTGCAGATGCATTTGCAACGATTAAGTCAACGAAATCAAAGGTGAGTTTTGTTGATGTTGTTGACTTATGTGCTAATTAGACATATTTGGTCGCAGCATGACTGCCAGCTAATCGATGCTAACATGCTATGCTAATTGATGCTAACATGCTATTTACGCTAGCTGTATGTACATTTGAAACTAGATACCCACATTTAATGTGAAACAAACACTTACCAATCGACGGATTTAAGTTGCTCCAGTGTCACAAGATGCGAAAGTCCTGATCGTTTGGTCCGCACATTTTACCGGCGATGCTAATAAGGCAGCCATGCTATGGGCCACTTCATTAGGTACACCCATGCTATGGCCGAATAGCGTCAATAGCTCTTCGCTCAATAGCTTCAATTTCTTCTTCAATTTCGTTTTCGCTATCTGCCTCCATACTCCGACCATCTGTTTCAATACATGCGTAATCTGTTGAATCGCTTAAGCCGCTGAAATCCGAGTCTGAATCCGAGCTAATGTCGCTACATCTTGCTGTGGATAACCGCCATGTTGTTTACATTGGCAGCCCTGTATGACGTCACAGGGAAATGGACAGTTAAATCGCAAATAGGGAAAATCAAGAACTTTAAAGGTTTTTTTAGAGATATTCTGGGAGGTGTAAACATTTTTTAAAAACTTTGAAAAATAAAACAAGCCACTGGGAACTGATTTTTATTGTTTTTAACCCTTTTGAAATTGTGATAATTTTCCCCTTTTAAAAAAATATATGGTCTTTTTTCTGCAACATCAAGGTGTATATTGACAATTTCATAGGTTTGGTGATAATGTTCCCCTTTAACATGCTGCATGTGGCCCGCGGGCCCTATTTTTGTGAAGCTTATTTGGCATCGTGGTGTGGTTGCGTTATCTCGTGGGTGCAGCGGAGATGGAACACAGCGTGAAGGTAGGAATGATGATTTATTTCTAACTACAAAAACCAGACTAGGAACAAAATCACTTGCACGAAGGCACTACAAACAAAACCAACAGAAAGCGCTAGCATGAGCTAGGGACAAACAACAAAATAGCGTGGAAGCTAAAGTACAAAAAAAAGGAATTACCACAATGCGGGAAGAGCGATGTCACCTGTTGCATGGAAGCAAGAGTCCGAACACGAGTGGCAAACAAAGGCCGGCTTAAATATAAGGGATAATCAACAATCAAGTGCGTGTGAAAAACAAGACAGGTGACACAAATGGGTAACTATAGAAACGGAACAAAACAGGAAGTGCCACCGGGAACTAAGGGAGTCCCATAACGAGACGAGATACAAAACAGAACCAAAACCAGAATATGACATGATCCAAGTCGTGGATCATGACATAAGCCCCCCCTAAGGGACAGATCCCAGATGTCCCAAAAATTTGATCATGAACCCCCCACCCAATAAAAAAATCCAAACATGAAGGGAGGGTGGAGGGAGGACACGGTGAAGGGTTGCCAGGTCGCGTGTCCCCGAATCCACCGAGGACAAGTCAGTTGGCGGCGGCGGCGGCATTGAGTCTCTACGGGTGGGTGGGGGGTTGGAACAGAAAGAGGTAGACTGGGTGGGAGGAGCCAAAGTCACAGGTGGCGGGATTTGAAAATCGTAAGGCGGATATTTGGACAGTATACAAATGTCCTTAAGGAGTCTGATAGTCATTTAAGTCCTGTGTGGATGACTGAGGGAGTGCTTGTTTTAAAAAAAAATCCTCATCTCCACTCTCCTCTGGAGACGTCAGAGGAGTTACGTCACGGCTGGAGTAACTATGACTGGCAGGCCAGCCAGAGGAGTCAAATGAGGGACAAAAAAAACATTACCAGTTGTGTAGGGTGAGTCCTGGACGTGTTGGAGGTGGCTCTGTCCCGGAGGAAGTGATGGTGGAGCTGGTGCGTCTCTATCGCTAGGCGAAGTCTTCCTCCGGGAGCGAGCGAGCGGGGCGAGACGGGACCGCATCGTGCCAAGAGGAGTCCAGTCGAGCTTGGAGACGTCCAGGCTCCCAGATCGACTCTGGCATGTAGCGAAATGTCCCTGTCTGCATCGCTTGGGCTATTTTCCACGTCATCTTGTCGAATTCTTCGACCTGTGCTGCGAGAAAACTTCCGTCTGCTCGGACTCTTCTGTGACGCTTATCTGGCATCGTGGTGTGGTTGCGTTATCTCGTGGGTGCAGCGGAGATGGAACACAGCGTGATGGTAGGAATGATGATTTATTTCTAACTACAAAAACCAGACTAGGAACAAAAACACTTGCACGAAGGCACTACAAACAAAACCAACAGAAAGCGCTAGCATGAGCTAGGGACAAACAACAGAATAGCGTGGAAGCTAAAGTACAAAAAAAGGGAACTACCACAATGCGGGAAGAGCGATGTCACCTGTTGCATGGAAGCAAGAGTCCGAACACGAGTGGCAAACAAAGGCGGGCTTAAATAGAAGGGATAATCAACAATCAAGTGCGTGTGAAAAACAAGACAGGTGACACAAATGGGTAACTATAGAAACGGAACAAAACAGGAAGTGCCACCGGGAACTAAGGGAGTCACATAACGAGACGAGATACAAAACAGAACCAAAACCAGAATATGACATGATCCAAGTCGTGGATCATGCCATGAGCCCCCCCTAAGGGACAGATCCCAGATGTCCCAAAAATTCTATCACGAACCCCCCACACAATAAAAAAATCCAAACATGAAGGGAGGGTGGAGGGAGGACACAGCGTGATGGTAGGAATGATGATTTATTTCTAACTACAAAAAACAGACTAGGAACAAAAACACTTGCACGAAGGCACTACAAACAAAACCAACAGAAAGCGCTAGCATGAGCTAGGGACAAACAACAGAATAGCGTGGAAGCAGCAGTACAAAAAAAAAAGGAATTACCACAATGCGGGAAGAGCGATGTCACCTGTTGCATGGAAGCAAGGGTCCGAACACGAGTGGCAAACAAAGGCGGGCTTAAATAGAAGGGATAATCAACAATCAAGTGCGTGTGAAAAACAAGACAGGTGACACAAATGGGTAACTATAGAAACGGAACAAAACAGGAAGTGCCACCGGGAACTAAGGGAGTCACATAACGAGACGAGATACAAAACAGAACCAAAACCAGAATATGACATGATCCAAGTCGTGGATCATGACATGAGCCCCCCCTAAGGGACAGATCCCAGATGTCCCAAAAATTCTATCATGAACCCCCCACACAATAAAAAAATCCAAACATGAAGGGAGGGTGGAGGGAGGACACAGCGTGATGGTAGGAATGATGATTTATTTCTAACTACAAAAACCAGACTAGGAACAAAAACACTTGCACGAAGGCACTACAAACAAAACCAACAGAAAGCGCTAGCATGAGCTAGGGACAAACAACAGAATAGCGTGGAAGCTAAAGTACAAAAAAAGGGAACTACCACAATGCGGGAAGAGCGATGTCACCTGTTGCATGGAAGCAAGAGTCCGAACACGAGCGGCAAACAAAGGCGGGCTTAAATAGAAGGGATAATCAACAATCAAGTGCGTGTGAAAAACAAGACAGGTGACACAAATGGGTAACTATAGAAACGGAATAAAACAGGAAGTGCCACCGGGAACTAAGGGAGTCCCATAACGAGACGAGATACAAAACAGAACCAAAACCAGAATATGACATGATCCAAGTCGTGGATCATGACATAAGCCCCCCCTAAGGGACAGATCCCAGATGTCCCAAAAATTCTATCATGAACCCCCCACACAATAAAAAAATCCAAACATGAAGGGAGGGTGGAGGGAGGACACAGCGTGATGGTAGGAATGATGATTTATTTCTAACTACAAAAACAGACTAGGAACAAAAACACTTGCACGAAGGCACTACAAACAAAACCAACAGAAAGCGCTAGCATGAGCTAGGGACAAACAACAGAATAGCGTGGAAGCTAAAGTACAAAAAAAAGGAATTACCACAATGCGGGAAGAGCGATGTCACCTGTTGCATGGAAGCAAATAAGAGTCCGAGCACGAGCAGGCTTAATCAGGTGCGTGTGGAAAAACAAGACAGGTGACACAAATGGGTAACTATAGAAACGGAACAAAACAGGAAGTGCCACCGGGAACTAAGGGAGTCACATAACGAGACGAGATACAAAACAGAACCAAAACCAGAATATGACATGATCCAAGTCGTGGATCATGACATGAGCCCCCCCCCTAAGGGACAGATCCCAGATGTCCCAAAAATTCTATCATGAACCCCCCACACGATAAAAAAATCCAAACATGACGGGAGGGTGGAGGGAGGGCACAGCGTGATGGTAGGAATGATAATTTATTTCTAACTACAAAAAACAGACTAGGAACAAAAACACTTGCACGAAGGCACTACAAACAAAACCAACAGAAAGCGCTAGCATGAGCTAGGGACAAACAACAGAATAGCGTGGAAGCAGAATTACAAAAAAAAAGGAATTACCACAATGCGGGAAGAGCGATGTCACCTGTTGCATGGAAGCAAATAAGAGTCCGAGCACGAGCAGGCTTAATCAGGTGCGTGTGGAAAAACAAGACAGGTGACACAAATGGGTAACTATAGAAACGGAACAAAACAGGAAGTGCCACCGGGAACTAAGGGAGTCACATAACGAGACGAGATACAAAACAGAACCAAAACCAGAATATGACATGATCCAAGTCGTGGATCATGACATGAGCCCCCCCTAAGGGACAGATCCCAGATGTCCCAAAAATTCTATCACGAACCCCCCACACAATAAAAAAATCCAAACATGAAGGGAGGGTGGAGGGAGGACACAGCGTGATGGTAGGAATGATGATTTATTTCTAACTACAAAAAACAGACTAGGAACAAAAACACTTGCACGAAGGCACTACAAACAAAACCAACAGAAAGCGCTAGCATGAGCTAGGGACAAACAACAGAATAGCGTGGAAGCTAAAGTACAAAAAAAAGGAATTACCACAATGCGGGAAGAGCGATGTCACCTGTTGCATGGAAGCAAAAGTCCGAACACGAGTGGCAAACAAAGGCGGGCTTAAAGAGAAGGGATAATCAACAATCAAGTGCGTGTGAAAAACAAGACAGGTGACACAAATGGGTAACTATAGAAACGGAACAAAACAGGAAGTGCCACCAGGAACTAAGGGAGTCACATAACGAGACGAGATACAAAACAGAACCAAAACCAGAATATGACATGATCCAAGTCGTGGATCATGACATGAGCCCCCCCTAAGGGACAGATCCCAGATGTCCCAAAAATTCTATCATGAACCCCCCACACAATAAAAAAATCCAAACATGAAGGGAGGGTGGAGGGAGGACACAGCGTGATGGTAGGAATGATGATTTATTTCTAACTACAAAAACCAGACTAGGAACAAAAACACTTGCACGAAGGCACTACAAACAAAACCAACAGAAAGCGCTAGCATGAGCTAGGGACAAACAACAGAATAGCGTGGAAGCTAAAGTACAAAAAAAGGGAACTATCACAATGCGGGAAGAGCGATGTCACCTGTTGCATGGAAGCAAGAGTCCGAACACGAGTGGCAAACAAAGGCGGGCTTAAATAGAAGGGATAATCAACAATCAAGTGCGTGTGAAAAACAAGACAGGTGACACAAATGGGTAACTATAGAAACGGAACAAAACAGGAAGTGCCACCGGGAATTAAGGGAGTCACATAACAAGACGAGATACAAAACAGAACCAAAACCAGAATACGACATGATCCAAGTCGTGGATCATGACATGAGCCCCCCCTAAGGGACAGATCCCAGATGTCCCAAAAATTCTATCATGAAGCCCCCACACAATAAAAAAATCCAAACATGAAGGGAGGGTGGAGGGAGGACACAGCGTGATGGTAGGAATGATGATTTATTTCTAACTACAAAAACCAGACTAGGAACAAAAACACTTGCACGAAGGAACTACAAACAAAACCAACAGAAAGCGCTAGCATGAGCTAGGGACAAACAAAAAAATAGCGTGGAAGCTAAAGTACAAAAAAAAGGAATTACCACAATGCGGGAAGAGCGATGTCACCTGTTGCATGGAAGCAAGAGTCTGAACACGAGTGGCAAACAAAGGCGGGCTTAAATAGAAGGGATAATCAACAATCAAGTGCGTGTGAAAAACAAGACAGGTGACACAAATGGGTAACTATAGAAACGGAACAAAACAGGAAGTGCCACCGGGAACTAAGGGAGTCACATAACGAGACGAGATACAAAACAGAACCAAAACCAGAATATGACATGATCCAAGTCGTGGATCATGACATGAGCCCCCCCTAAGGGACAGATCCCAGATGTCCCAAAAATTCTATCATGAACCCCCCACACAATAAAAAAATCCAAACATGAAGGGAGGGTGGAGGGAGGACACAGCGTGATGGTAGGAATGATGATTTATTTCTAACTACAAAAACCAGACTAGGAACAAAAACACTTGCACGAAGGCACTACAAACAAAACCAACAGAAAGCGCTAGCATGAGCTAGGGACAAACAACAGAATAGCGTGGAAGCTGAAGTACAAAAAAAAGGAATTACCACAATGCGGGAAGAGCGATGTCACCTGTTGCATGGAAGCAAGAGTCCGAACACGAGTGGCAAACAAAGGCGGGCTTAAATAGAAGGGATAATCAACAATCAAGTGCGTGTGAAAAACAAGACAGGTGACACAAATGGGTAACTATAGAAACGGAACAAAACAGGAAGTGCCACCGGGAACTAAGGGAGTCACATAACGAGACGAGATACAAAACAGAACCAAAACCAGAATATGAAATGATCCAAGTCGTGGATCATGACATGAGCCCCCCCTAAGGGACAGATCCCAGATGTCCCAAAAATTCTATCACGAACCCCCCACACAATAAAAAAATCCAAACATGAAGGGAGGGTGGAGGGAGGACACAGCGTGATGGTAGGAATGATGATTTATTTCTAACTACAAAAAACAGACTAGGAACAAAAACACTTGCACGAAGGCACTACAAACAAAACCAACAGAAAGCGCTAGCATGAGCTAGGGACAAACAACAGAATAGCGTGGAAGCTAAAGTACAAAAAAAAGGAATTACCACAATGCGGGAAGAGCGATGTCACCTGTTGCATGGAAGCAAATAAGAGTCCGAGCACGAGCAGGCTTAATCAGGTGCGTGTGGAAAAAACAAGACAGGTGACACAAATGGGTAACTATAGAAACGGAACAAAACAGGAAGTGCCACCAGGAACTAAGGGATTGACATAACGAGACGAGATACAAAACAGAACCAAAACCAGAATATGACATGATCCAAGTCGTGGATCATGACAATTTTGCCCGGGCCTGCTCTAGTCCCATAGTTATAGACGACAGTAAAGCACTATATGTGAAACGCTTGCCTTTGGCTGCAGGTCAGCTGCTCTTCAGCTGCATGCGAGCATATGTCAATATATGGTAATAAATAGATGGGAAGCCCAGCAGGAAAAATTCCCCCAGTGCAAACCTACTGATGTGTACTCATTCTTTACATAAAGCTTGAGCACGTACCATTTGATCATCTTTACATAAGCAGACAGTGGGAGGGGGGGGGGGGGTGGGGGGGGGGGGGGGGGCTGGGGGTCACACACACACACAACATTGTTCAAGACAACTGTATACGTTGCTGATAGATAACGACTTTTCTGCCGTGCAGTGCGTGATCGTAAGAAAATAATTTCTAATGGAGTCATACGCTCAGAAAAGCCACATTATCTCCTAATCTCCTTCCCACGAGTGCGCATCCCATCTCAGCCTCGCTGTTCCAGTTCACACAAACACAATGCGAACGTACCGATTATGACTGTAAATGGAGCATAGTAGTGTGTAATTTAGAAACTCCGTTTCCATATGAGTTGGGAAATTGTGTTAGATGTAAATATAAACAGAATACAATGATTTGCAAATCATTTTCAACCCATATTCAGTTGAATATGCTCAAAAGACAACATATTTGATGTTCAAACTCATAAACATTTTATTTTTTGCAAATAATCAGGCATCACGTGACAAAGAAGTTGGGAAAGGTGGCAATAAATACTGATAAAGTTGAGGAATGCTCATCAAACACTTATTTGGAACATCCCACAGGTGTGCAGGCTAATTGGGAACAGGTGGGTGTAATAATTGGGTTTAAAAACAGCTTCCCAAAAAATGCTCAGTCTTTCACAGGAAAGGATGGGGCGAGGTACACCCCTTTCTCCACAACTGCGTGAGCAAATAGTCAAACAGTTTAAGAACAACGTTTCTCAAAGTGCAATTGCAAGAAATTTTGGGATTTCAACATCTACGCTCCATAATGATAAATAAATAAATGGGTTGTACTTGTATAGCGCTTTTCTACCTTCAAGGTACTCAAAGCGCTTTGACACTACTTCCACATTTACCCATTCACACACATTCACATACTGATGGAGGGAGCTGCCATGCAAGGCGCTAACCAGCACCCATCAAGAGCAAGGGTGAAGTGTCTTGCTCAGGACACAACTGACGTGACGAGGTTGGTACTACGTGGGGATTGAACCAGGGACCCTCGGGTTGCGCACGGCCACTCTTCCACTGCGCCACGCCATCCCTATATATATAATATCATCAAAAGGTTCAGAGAATTTGGAGAAATCACTCCACGTAAGTGGCATGGCACTCATGGCCCTCAGTTCCCAAACATTCATTGAGTGTTGTTCAAAGAAAAGGTGATGTAACACAGTGGTGAACATGCCCTTTCCCAACTACTTTGGCACGTGTTGCAGCCATGAAATTCTAAGTTAATTATTAATTGCAAAAAAAAATAAAGTTTATTAGTTTTAATAACAAATATCTTGTCTTTGTAGCATATTCAACTGAATATGGGTTGAAAAGGATTTGCAAATCATTGTATTCCGTTCATATTTACATCTAACACAACTTCCCAACGGGCTTCACGGTGGCAGAGGGGTTAGTGCGTCTGCCTCACAATACGAAGTTCCTGCAGTCCTGGGATCTTTCTGTGTGGAGTTTGCATGTTCTCCCCGTGAATGCGTGGGTTCCCTCCGGGTACTCCGGCTTCCTCCCACTTCCAAAGACATGCACCTGGGGATAGGTTGATTGGCAACACTAAATTGGCCCTAGTGTGTGAATGTGAATGTGAATGTTGTCTGTCTCTCTGTGTTGGCCCTGCGATGAGGAGGCGACTTGTCCAGGGTGTACCCCGCCTTCCGCCCGATTGTAGCTGAGATAGGCCCCAGCGCCCCCCGCGACCCCAAAAGGGAATAAGCGGTAGGAAATGGATGGACAACTTCCCAACTCATATGGAAACGGGGTTTGTAATTAACAAAAACAAATGGAAAGTAGCATCTTCACAATGTATGGAAATAGAAACTGTACGTCACGTGCTGCTTGAAGTTAAATTACTCTCTGCATTTGTTCCAGGTGAGGGGAGCAGTGAGCAGCAACAGTGGCTGCGTTCAGGAATCATTTTTTGGTGATTTAAAGGCCTTCTGAAATCCACTACTACCGACCGCGTAGTCTGATAGTTTATATATCAATGATGAAATATTAACATTGCAACATCTGCCAATACGGCCTTTTTAGTTTACTAAATTACAATTTTAAATTCCCCGGGAGTTTCTTCTTGAAAACTTTGCGTAATGATGACGTGTACGCGTGACGTCACGGACTGTTAGGAAATATGAGCGCTGCACACACACACACAGCTAAAAGTCGTCTGCGTTAATCGCATAATTACACAGTATTTTGGATCTCTGTGTTGCTGAATCTTTTGCAATTTGTTCAATTAGAATTGGAGAAGTCAAAGTAGAAAGATGGAGATGGGAAGCTTTAGCCTTTAGCCACACAAACACACGGTGATTCCTTGTCTAAAATTCCCGGAAGTGAAACGTTACTATGGATCAGAGCGCGGTCGAGCGAACATGGATCAAGACGGAATGTCAACCGGCAGGTTTCGGTGAGAAAATTGTGTTAAAAAGTCACTCCTTACCGGAGATCAGCTGAGCTTGCGCCGTCCATAAAGCTGCCGTCGACTTCCCTGAGACACTGGCGTCAAGACAGCCGTGGACACACACCTACGACTATCAGGTACTGTTAAACTCACTAAAACACTAACAACACAATAGAAAAATAAGGGATTTCCCAGAATTATCCCAGTAAATGTGTCTAAAAACATCTGAATCCGTCCCAATGCAATCACGTTTTTTTTGTCGCTATCAATATCCTCAAACACGAATCTTTCATCCTCGCTCAAATTAATGGAGACATTGTCGTTTTCTCGGTCCGAATATCTCTTTTTGTTGGAGGCTCCCATTAAAAATAATGTGACCATGTGAGGAGCCATCAACGGTAAAGGCAGGGCTTTTTTGTTAGCGACCAAAAGTTGCGAACTTTATCGTTGATGTTCTCTATTAAATCCTTTCAGCAAAAATATGGCAATATCGCGAAATGATCAAGTATGACACATAGAATGGACCTGCTATCCCCGTTTGAATAAGAAAATCTCATTTCAGTAGGCCTTTAACCCCCAATTCCAACCCTTGATGCTGAGTGCCAATGGGTCCCATTTTTATAGTCTTTGGTATGACTCGGCCGGGGTTTAAACTCACAACCTACCGATCCCAGGGCGGACACTCTAACCCAGGGGTGCCCACACTTTTTCTGCAGGTAAGCTACTTTTCAATTGACCAACTCGAGGGGATCTACCTCATTTATATATATCATTTATATTTATTTATTTATGAAAGAGACATTTTTGTAAACAAGTTAAATGTGTTTAATGATAATACAAGCATGTGTAACACATATAGATGTCTTTCTTTCACAAAGACAAGAATATAAGTTGGTGTATTACCTGATTCTGATGACTTGCATTGATTGGAATCAGACAGTAATGATGATAACGCCCACATTTTCAAATGGAGGAGAAAAAAAGTTGTCCTTTCTGTACAATTCCACATGAAAGTGGTTGGTTTTTGGCATCTAATTCATCCAGCTTCCATACACTTTACGAGAAAAACATTGGCGGCAAATTCTGTAGCTTGCTTGATTGACATTCACGGCACCCGAGGGTCTTGTGAGATGACGCTGGCTGCTGCCAGTTCATTATTATGAAAAAATGACTGAGAGGAAGGCGACAAACACTTTTTATTTCAACAGACTTTCGCGCCGTCCCTTCCGTCAAAACTCTAAAGGCCGACTGCACATTTCCTATCTTCACAATAAAAGCCCTGCTTCATGCTGCCTGCGCTAACAAAATAAGAGTCTCGGAAAGCTGGCGTGCACAAGTGATGTGCACGCCAGCTTTCTGAAGGATCGCTTGTGCACGCCAGTTTTCCGAGACTCTGTATTTAGTTAGCGCAGGCAGCATGAAGCAGGGCTTTTATTGTGAAGATAGGAAATGTGCAGTCGGCCTTTAGAGTTTTGACGGAAGGTACGGCGCGAGAGTCTGTTGAAATAAAAAGTGTTTCTCGCCTTCCTCTCGGTCAAATTTGAATAATAATGATCTTGCAGCAGCCAGCGTCATCTCACAAGACCCTCCGGTACCGTGAATGTCATTTAAGTGACGTCTTGGTGAAGAATGATGATCACTCATTTTTAGGTCTATTTTTTTTAAAAGCCTGGCTGGAGATCGACTGACACACCCCCCGCGGTCGACTGGTAGCTCGCGATCGACGTAATGGGCACCCCTGCTCTAACCCCAGGGCCAATGAGCATGAATTTAATGAATTATCACAGCATTCCGGAGCAAAACCTCAAACTTCTTGTAACACACAGTCAGTATTCATTTTTGCAATATCTTTATTATCGTGGTTGCACTGCGCATAGTAAAAGGTGTCTTTTTTTTGTTTCAGAAGAACACAATAGAAACACCAGATGATTTTGCAGATGTAGCCCATTCTGCGGCTAATACATCGTATAATGTTGAAACAATCAACATTTTTTTTTTGTAATAATATCCAATAATATTCTGTATATCAGGGGTGTCCATGTATAAAAGGTTGTTTGATATTTTTCACATTGTAATTCATTTAGCGGGAACAGACCTCTGCTCCCAGTCTGTGGAACGCTCTCCCTGACCACCTGAGGGCACCTCAGACTGTGGATGCTTTTAAAATAGGCTTAAAACCCCTTTAAAAAAAAATAATTTTTATAGATATATGCATACTCGTTCTAGCTATTAGGCTGTTCTAGTTTTTATATTTTATTTTATTTTATTGTATTTTTAATACCGGTATTTTTTTTTAATTTGTTCTTTTATTTTTTAATACACTGCAGCACTTTGAAGTTGTTTGCTCAATGTAAAGTGCTTTTTACAAATAAAAGTCTATTATTATTATTATTATTATTAGCATGCTCAAGCCCAACCATTATCATTATTATTTAGCGGGAACAGACCGCTGCTCCCAGTCTGTGGAACGCTCTCCCTGACCACCTGAGGGCACCTCAGACTGTGGATGCTTTTAAAATAGGCTTAAAACCCCTTTAAAAAAAATAAATCATTTTTATAGATATATGCATACTAGTTCTAGCTATTAGGCTGTTATAGTTTTTATATTTTATTTAATTTTATTGTGTTTTTAATACCCGTATTTTATTTTTTTATTTTTAATACACTGCAGCACTTTGAGTTTGTTTGCTCAATGTAAAGTGCTTTTTACAAATAAAGTCTATTATTATTAATATTATTATTAGCATGCTCAAGCCCAACCATTATCATTATTATTATTTTAGCAACTAAATGGTAATATTCTTAAAAACGTAGCAAATTGTGCAAGCTTGTGTATTCTGGCAAAAAAATAAGATAATTTTAGGGGTCCCGGACGCACAGGAAAAAAATAATGTATCAGTGTTCGATTGACAGGAAATCTGACACAATTCAGGGATTTATTAAAAAATAGCACTGTCAAATTATTTTTTTTTTTAAATCAGATTAACCACACTTTTGAATTTGCATAAATCCTAATTAATCCCCGGTTGTTACTCGCTTGCTTAATTTAAAAAGACCTCAATATTATATTGTTTTCGGTCCCCCCTGGGGGGGGGGGGTTGCCCACATATGCGGTCCTCTCCAAGGTTTCTCATTTTCATTCAAATTGACGTCCCACTGGGGTGAGTTTTTCCTTGTCCTTACATGGGCTCTGTACCGTGGATGTCGTTGTGGCTTGTGCAGCCCTTTGAGACACTTGTGATTTAGGGCTATATGAATAAACATTGATTGATTGATTGGACACAAATGACACGTTATTGTCATTTAGGAATATTTAAAAAAAAATGTTTTCGGGTACTTGAACGCGCTCAAAACGTGGCAATGGTTATGTTTAATGTCCAGTCAGGGTGTGTTTTAAATTTACCAGCAAACACACCTCATCTTTGCACTGATACATGCATTAACCGGACCACTGAAGTGTACCTGTCCACAATTATTGTATTTTCCGGACAATAGAGCGCACCGGCATTAAGATAGAGTGGGTTTAGTCAGGTCTATTTTCATACAAAAGGCGTACCGGATTATAGGGCGCATTAAAGGAGTCATATTATTTTATTTTTTAGTCTAAATGGAAAACACTTCTATGTAATGGTGGTTCTTTGGTCAAAATGTTGCATAGATGATGTTTTACAGACCATCTTCAAGCCACTTTCTGACATTGTGCCGTTTTGTGTGCGGTCTTATTTACGTGGCTCACCTTAGGCCGTCAACTTTGTTGTAGCGGTGTAGCGTGCAAGGACGGGAGTGGAAGAAGTGTCAAAAGATGGAGCTAACTGTTTTAATGACACTCAGACTTTACTTCAATCAATAACGGATCAGCATCTCCTCATCCGTGGCTCACTAGTGCAACAAGGCCGGAAATGTGTCCCGTGAAAAACCGTCCGACCGGAACTCTCTAATAACTAAAGTTCCTTGGGTGAATAATGTAAACTCACCACACCGGTATGTTTTAGCGCTTCCATGGCGAGTTTACTGACAGATTTAAGTAAGAACTTTACACTACTTTATATAAGAAATGGCAACAGTGGAGGATGAATGTCCCATAAAAAGAAGATGGGGGAAAAAAAGAAGCTTATCGACAACGGTGTCGTCTCGGACTACAAAGGCGGACACACGCAATTTTTCAGGACTTATGCAGATCCCTAATACAGATCAGCAGGTACCAGAAGATAAGAAAAGTTGCTTTTTTATAATGTTTCGAGACAAAACACCAGATAATATGTCTTACTTTATACCAGGGGTCACCAACGCGGCGCCCACGGGCACCAGGTAGCCCGTAAGGACCAGATGAGTCGCCCGCTGGCCTGTTCTAAAAATAGCTCAAATAGCAGCATTTACCAGTGAGCTGCCTCTATTTTTTAAATTATATTTATTTTACTAGCAAGCTGGTTTCGCTTTGCTCGTCATTTTTAATTCCAAGAGAGACAAAACTCAAATAGAATTTGAAAATCCAAGAAAATATTTTAAAGACTTGGTCTTCACTTGTTTGAATAAATTCATTTATTTTTTTACTTTGCTTCTTATAACTTTCAGAAAGACATTTTAGAGAAAAAATACAACCTTAAAAATGACACATATACCTTTTTACCTTTTAAATTCCTTCCTCTTCTTTCCTGACAATTTAAATCAATGTTCAAGTATTTTTGTTTAATGTAAAGAATAATAAATACATTTTAATTTAATTCTTCATTTTAGTTTCTGTTTTTTCGACAACAAATATTTGTGAAATATTTCTTCAAACTTATGATTAAAATACAAGAAAATTATTCTGGCAAATCTAGAACATCTGTAGAATGAAATTTAAATCTTATTTCAAAGTCTTTTGAATTTCTTTTAAAATTTTTGTTCTGGAAAATCTAGAAGAAATAATTATTTGTCTTTGTTAGAAATATAGCTTGGTCCAAGTTGTTATATATTCTAACAAAGTGCAGATTGGATTTTAACCTATTTAAAACATGTCATCAAAATTCTAAAATTAATCTTAATCAGGAAAAATTTCTAATGATGTTACATAAATTCTTTTTTCAATTTTTTCAAAACGATTCCAATTAGCTAGTTTTTCTCTTCATTTTTTTCGGTTGAATTTTGAATTTTAAAGAGTTGAAATTGAAGATAAACTATGTTTCAAAATTTAATTTTCATTTTTTTCCCTGTTTTCTCCTCTTTTAAACTGTTCAATTAAGTGTTTTTCTCATCATTTATTCTCTACAAAAATTTTTCCGTAAAAGGAAAAAAAAATCCATCCATCCATCATCTTCCGCTTATCCCAGGTCGGGTCGCGGGGGCAGCAGCCTAAGCAGGGAAACCCAGACTTCCCTCTCCCCAGCCACTTTGTCTAGCTCTTCCCGGGGGATCCCGAGGCGTTCCCAGGCCAGCCGGGAGACATAGTCTTCCCAACGTGTCCTGGGTCTTCCCCGTGGCCTCCTACCGGTTGGACGTGCCCTAAACACCTCCCTAGGGAGGCGTTCGGGTGGCATCCTGACCAGATGCCCGAACCACCTCATCTGGCTCCTCTCCATGTGGAGGAGCAGCGGCTTTACTTTGAGTTCCTCCCGGAAGGCAGAGCTTCTCACCCTATCTCTAAGGGAGAGACCCGCCACACGGCAGAGGAAACTCATTTCGGCCGCATGTACCCGTGATCTTATCTTTTCGGTCATGACCCAAAGCTCATGACCATAGGTGAGGATGGGAACGTAGATCGACCGGTAAATTGAGAGCTTTGCCTTCCGGCTCAGCTCCTTCTTCACCACCACGGATCGGTACAATGTCCGCATTACTGAAGACGCCGCACCGATCCGCCTGTCGATCTCACGATCCACTCTTCCCCCACTCGTGAACAAGACTCCTAGGTACTTGAACTCCTCCACTTGGGGCAGGGTCTCCTCCCCAACCCGGAGATGGCACTCCACCCTTTTCCGGGCGAGAACCATGGACTCGGACTTGGAGGTGCTGATTCTCATTCCGGTCGCTTCACACTCGGCTGCGAACCGATCCAGCGAGAGCTGAAGATCCCGGCCAGATGAAGCCATCAGGACCACATCATCTGCAAAAAGCAGAGACCTAATCCTGCGGTTACCAAACCGGAACCCCTCAACGCCTTGACTGCGCCTAGAAATTCTGTCCATAAAAGTTATGAACAGAAAAAAAAATGTACGACGTAATGACGGACAGAAATACCCTTTTTTTTTAAAATATATATATATATTTATATATATATAGATTTATTTATTAAAGGTAAATTGAGCAAATTGGCTATTTCTGGCAATTTATTTAAGTGTGTAGCCCTTCGCATTAATCAGTGGCTTCATAGTTTACAAAAGTCGTACTAAAACATTTGGATAGATTTTTGGAGCGCCGTGTGTAACGTTCTATATTTTTCAATTAAACATATAAAATGTCGGTGTTGTATCCTTGAGTCATACTGCAATCACTACATATCTCTTATGTGTGACTGCCATCTACTGGTAACACACTTATCATTTCATCATGTACCAAATAAAATAGCTTCGAGGTCTGTAAGCACAACCAAAATGATTCCGTACATTCAGCAGACCGTGTTTTAAGATGCACTGTCGAGTACATATGATTATTGCGATTAGGGCTGGGCGATATATCGATAAACCCAATATATCGCGGGTTTGTCTTTGTGCGATATAGAAAATGACTATATTGTGATATTCGAGTATACGTTCCCACGCAGTCGCTTTTAGCTGCTGGCATTAAACTGCATGTGTTTCTCCCTCTTTCTTATCTCTCCTTCTCACAGAGACTTCAAACAAGCGCACCTTCTTACGTACGTCACATGCTGTTACGGTAACATGGTAACATTAGCTGTGATGCTAACGGTGTGGTGCTGTTGGTAATACGAGAGAGAGAAGGTGCGAAACTGGTAACAAATGGAGGAAGAATTAATTCCCAATAAAAAAATAGCACGGGGTCCATCGTCCGGCGGTGGTTTGACTTGAAGCGAGAATATATTGAACATTTATGAGGCAGAAGCGTTTCTACAAAAAGTAGCAGCACTGCTAATTTGTATCATCATTTGAAAAGTCACCTGCTCGAGCAGGGGTCGGCAACCCGCGGCTCTTTAGCGCCACCCTAGTGGCTCTCTGGAGCTTTTTCAAAAGTATATGTAAAATGGAAATGATGAGGGGAAAAAACATATTTTTTGTTTTAGTTTGGTTTCTGTAGGAGGACAAACATGACACAAACCTCCCTAATTGCTATAAAGCACACTGTTTATATTAAAAATGCTTCACTGATTCGAGTATTTGGCGAGCACCGTTTTGTCCTACTAATTTTGGCGGTCCTTGAACTCACCCTAGTTTGTTTACATGCATAACTTTCTCCGACTTTCTAAGACGTGATTTATGCCACTTCTTTTTCTCTCTCATTTTGTCCACCAAACTTTTAACGTTGTGCATGAATGCACACAGGTGAGGTTTGTTGATGTTATTGACTTATGTGGAATGCTAATCAGACATATTTGGTCACTGCATGACTGTAAGCTAATCGATGCTAACATGTTATTTAGGCTAGCTGTATGTACATATTGCATTACGATGCCTCATTTGTAGCTATATTTGAGCTCATTTAGTTTCCTTCAATTTATATCTCATGACACACTAGTATGTAATATGGCTTTAATTTTTTGCGGCTCCAGACAGATTTGTTTTTGTATTTTTGGTCCAATATGGCTCTTTCAACATTTTGCGCAAGAGAGTGAAACGTGCTTCAAACTCTGCATGTCAACATCTCAGTTCGGTGCCACACCAACAAAATGTCGAAGCAACTATTCCCGCATCAACACCGTAGGACGTATACTATTCGATATGCAGCTCATTTTTATGTGACAGTTATTGAAATATCTTGTGTGACATCATGCACAAAAAGTGCACTTTTTTTGTTTTTTAAACTATTGTAGTGGCGTTCTGTACAAAAAGTGTACTTTAATTCAGTGTAGTTTTGATATGTCATCTTAGTGACATCATGCACAAAAGTGCACTTTATTTGTTTTTTAAACTATTGTAGTGGCGTTCTGTACAAAAAGTGTACTTTAATTCAGTGTAGTTTTGATATGTCATCTTAGTGACATCATGCACAAAAGTGCACTCATAGCTTGCTTTAAAACAGGGGTAGGGAACCTATGGCTCTAGAGCCAGATGTGGCTCTTTTGATGACTGCATCTGGCTTGGTGGACAAAATGAGACAGAAAAAGAAGTGGCATAAATCACGTCCTAGAAAGTCGGAGAAAGTTATGCATGTAAACAAACTAGGGTGAGTTCAAGGACCGCCAAAATTAGTAGGACAAAACGGCGCTCGCCAAATACTCGAATCAGTGAAGCATGTTTAATATAAACAGTGTGCTTTATAACAATTAGGGAGGTTTGTGCCATGTTTGTCCTCTTAAAACAGGGGTAGGGAACCTATGGCTCTAGAGCCAGATGTGGCTCCTTTGATGACTGCATCTGGCTCTCAGATAAATCTTAGCTGCCATTGCTTAACACGATAAGTCAGTGTTTTTCAACCTTTTTTGAGCCAAAACACATTTTTTTCATTGAAAAAATTCTGAGGCACACCACCAGCAGAAAACATAAAAAAAAATTAAACTCAGTAGTCGATATTGACAAAAAAAATTGTTCTCGCAATAGCTCTTGTCTCTATGTAGGTGTACCGTCAAGCCGTAACTTATTTTGAGTTTTTTCGGTGTTTTCCTGTGTGACTTGCGCTCCTATTTTGGTGGCTTTTCTTCTTTTGTTGGTATTTTCCTATAGCAGTTTCATGTCCTCCTTGAATGCTATTCATCGCACCTGCTTTGTTTTTACAATCGAGACTATTTAAGTTGTGCGGATGCACTTCTTCTTTGTGTGGACATTGTTGATTGTCATGCCATGTACGGATGTACTTTGTGGACGCCGTCTGCTCCGCACACTGTAAGTCTTTGCTGTCGTCCAGCATTCTGTTCTTGTTTACTCTGCAGCCGGTTCAGTTTTAGTTTTGTTTTGCTTCAATGCCTTTTCTTAGCGGCACTCGCCTTTTGTTTATTTTTAGTTTAAGGGTTGGATACCTTTTTACCTACATGCTGCCTCCCGCATATTGTGATCACGACATACCATGTTCCCGACATCTACAAAAGCAATTAGCTACCTGCTGCCACCTACTGATATGGAAGAGTATTACACGCTTACTCTGCCGAGCTCTAGACAGCACAGACACTCAATAACAGCACATTTTTGTATTATAGTTACAGGTTTGCAAAAAATATTATCAACCCAATTAGGTGAAATTACATAAGACTGTATCTCGCGGCACAGTGGTTGAAAAACGCAGCGATAAGTAACGAATAATTCCGCTGGTAATCACAGTGTTAAAAATATAAAACATTCTCATGCATTTTAATCCATCCATCGGTTTTCTACCATTCCTGTTCAAGAAGTCGCATTAATGGTAAGAACTATTTTATTCATTGGCTTCAGAATAACAATGTTATTAAAAAGAAGATACTTACTATATTCTTAAAATGTTGGTCTTACTTAAAAATTAACACATTTATTTGTATTCAATCAATCAATCAATCAATGTTTACTTATATAGCCCTAAATCACTAGTGTCTCAAAGGGCTGCACAAACCACCACGACATCCTCGGTAGGCCCACATAAGGGCAAGGAAAACTCACATCCAGTGGGACATCGGTGACAATAATGACCCAGTGGGACGTCGGTGACAATGATGACTATGAGAACCTTGGAGAGGAGGAAAGCAATGGATGTCGAGCGGGTCTAACATGATACTGTGAAAGTTCAATCCACAATGGATTCAACACAGTCGCGAGAGTCCAGTCCAAAGCGGATCCAACACAGCAGCGAGAGTCCCGTTCACAGCGGAGCCAGCAGGAAACCATCCCAAGCGGAGGCGGTCTAAAATACTACACGGTCTAGCTACACGGTCTAGCTCCATCCTATCTTGCCGATTGTATTGTACCATATGTCCCGGCAAGAAATCTGCGTTCAAAGGACTCCGGCTTGTTAGTGATTCCCAAAGCCCAAAAAAAGTCTGCGGGCTATAGAGCGTTTTCCGTTCGGGCTCCAGTACTCTGGAATGCCCTCCACTACACAGCGGAGCCAGCAGGAAACCATCCCAAGCGGAGGCGGATCAGCAGCGAAGAGATGTCCCCAGCCGATACACAGGCAAGCAGTACATGGCCACCGGATCGGACCGGACCCCCTCCACAAAGGAGAGTGGGACATAGAAGAAAAAGAAAAGAAACAGCAGATCAACTGGTCTAAAAAGGGAGTCTATTTAAAGGCTAGAGTATACAAATGAGTCAGTGTTAAAAATTATTATATGGCTCTCTCGGAAATACATTTTATAATATTTTGCTTTCATGGCTCTCTCAGCCAAAAAGGTTCCCGACCCCTGCTTTAAAACGTCTCGGACAATCTTGCACTTTCTGTTTCGGAAATCTGCCACTGCCTAGTAACTGTTTAATAAATACAGTTTTGGTCAATTGACTTAGTTGTGATTTCCTTCTCTGCATGAATTGACTTAGTTGTGATTTCCTTCTCTGCATGAAAGTTTAAAATGAGCATATATTAACAAAGTATGAACAAGAATGTTTTAGAGTAAACACATAGAATCATCATACTGTTGTGATTATATGAATCAAGTGTTCATAATGAAAAATATCACGATATATATCATGTATCGTGTGACATGGCCTAAAAATATCAAATAATAATAGAAGGCCATATCGCCCAGCCCTATTTGCGATCATTTTTTCATGATCCGCCACACGGATCACATTCGGTTTGGGTTTTTCGGGTCACTTGTGATTTTCTGTTACTGCTGGACTCCGTTTAGTTCCTGTTTATGCACCTTTGAGTTTGTTTCTGTTGCCATGACTGCAGATTGCGCTCAGCTGCGTCTGGTTAGTGTTCCAGACACTCACCTGTTGTCCGGGCACTAATCAGAGGGCTGTTTAGTCTTTGTCCTGGCCTCACTCCGTCTTGCTTCCCAATTTGCTTTAAGCTACAGATGACGACGTTTGATTCCTGCTTAATACCTGCTAGTTTCCACGCTAGCCCATTTGGTGTGTTTCCTTAAGTGCTATCAGCACATTTTTTCTTTGTTCTGTCTGATTTATTACTTAATAAATACTTTTCCTACCTGTACGCTGTGTCCGAAGCCTGTCTGCATTTCTGGGAGAACGAGCCCCACATCACCATGCGCCCGGGTCGTCACAGTAGGAAGCAAGCCCGAGTGAGGCCAGGACGATGACTAAACAGCCCTCTGATTAGTGCCTGGATAACAGGTGAGTGTCTGGAACACTAACCAGTATATAAAATAGTTAGGAATAATCATGGATACAAAGGATTCTGGGTATTTGTTGTGTTTATGTTGTGTTACTGGGAGGATGTTCTCCTGAAATGTGTTTGTCAATCTTGTTTGGTGTGGCTTCACAGCGTGGTGCATGTTACTAAGATAGTTAAAGATGTTTATATCACAACCATTTGTGTACTCTGTCACCCAGTATGCCTTGCAGTCGTGTGCGTGTTGCTGCGGACGGTTCGAACATGATGTAGAAGGCGACAAAGCCAATGGCTTCACAGCACGCCCTAATACTTATTATCTGGGTGACGGCCGGCAGTCATTCAAGAGAATATTAGCGTCTCCTATTGTCTTCTTCGCTTCGTGACACGGGTCTTAAATGGCTCTTTGAATGGTAAAGGATACCGATCCCAGAACCATGTATTTCAAACATGTACGGATGGTTCAACCGCCACCCGCCCGAATCTAATTAAAATCTATTTTTTCGTCATGTCACCCGCCCGACCCGCGGTTTATCCGCGGATGAGACCGCAAACCGCGCATCTCTACTAAACGGAGTCCAACACTAACAGAAAAACACAAGTGACCAGAAAAACCCAAAAAGAATATGATCCGCTATGCGGATCATGACACATTTTTTGTGATTAATCGCAGGAGTTAACTTATTTTTGACAGCATTATTAAAAAAGGCTTTAGCGTAAGACCCCATTTTGGTTTGCAGGTGCCATGCAAAAGTTAGTTTTAACCGCCCGATATGTGGGCCAGTTAAAAAAAAAAGAGGTTGCTGGCCGCACTTTGGACACCCCTGATTTATACGCAGTATAGTCAATCGTGAAATTCTGCTTTACAGATGCCAGGCCTGCACTGCATGGAGTGTATCAGTCAAAGTCAAAGTTGTTCATAATAACATCTGATGTTTTTCCTGAAGGAAAAAGGGCATCTACAAACCCTGTTTCCATATGAGTTGGGAAATTGTGTTCGATGTAAATATAAACAGAATACAATGATTTGCAAATCATTTTCAACCCATATTCAGTTGAATATGCTACAAAGACAACATATTTGATGTTCAAAGTGATAAACATTTTTTTTTTTGCAAATAATCACTAACTTTAGAATTTGATGCCAGCAACACGTGACAAAGATGCTGGGAAAGGTGGCAATAAATACTGATAAAGTTGAGGAATGCTCATCAAACACTTAAATGGAACATCCCACAGGTGTGCAGGCTAATTGGGAACAGGTGGGTGTCATGATTGGGTATAAAAACAGCTTCCATGAAATGCTAAGTAATTCAAAAACAAGGATGGGGCGAGGGTCACCACTTTGTAAGCAAATCGTCGAACAGTTTTAGAACAACATTTCTCAACGAGCCATTGCAAGGAATTTAGGGATTTTACCCTCTACGCTCCGTAGAATCATCAAAAAGTTCAGAGAATCTGGAGAAATCACTGCACGTAAGCGATGATATTACGGACTTTTGATCCCTCAGGCTGTACTGCATGAAAAAACCGACATCAGTGTGTAAAGGATATCACCACATGGGCTCAGGAACACTTCATAAAACCACTGTCAGTAACTACAGTTGGTCGCTACATCTGTAAGTGCAAGTTAAAACTCTACTATGCAAAGCCAAACCCATTTATCAACAATATCCTGAAACGCTGCCGGCTTGGCTGGGCCCGAGTTCACCTAAGATGAACTGATGCAAAGTGGAAAGGTGTTCTGTGGTCTAACGAGTCCACATTTCGAATTATTATTTGGAAACAGAGGACGTGGTGTCCTCCAGAACAAAGAGGAAAAAAAACATTCGGATTGTTATAGTTGCAAAGTTCAAAAGCCAGCATCTGTGATGGTATGGGGGTGTATTAGTGCCCAAGGCATGGGTAACTTACACATCTGTGAAGGCACCATTAATGCTGAAAGGTACATACAGGTTTTGGACCAACATATGTTGTCATCCAAGCACCGTTATCATGGACACCCCTGCTTATTTCAGCAAGACAAGTGTTACAACAGCATGGCTTCGTAAAAAAAGAGTGTGGGTACTTTCCTGGCCCGCCTGCACTCCAGACCTGTCTCCCACTGAAAACGTGTGGCGCATTATGAAGCGTAAAATACGACAGCGGAGACCCCGGACTGTTGAACGACTGAAGCTCTACATAAAACAAGAATGGGAAAGAATTCCACTTTCAAAGCTTCAACGATTAGTTTCCTCAGTTCCCAAACGTTTATTGAGTGTTGTTAAAAGAAAAGGTGATGTAACACAGTGGTGAACATGCCCTTTCCCAACTACTTTGGCACGTGTTGCAGCCATGAAATTCTAAGTCAATTATTATTTGCAAAAAAAAAATAAAGTTTATGAGTTTGAACATCAATAATGTTGTCTTTGTAGTGCATTCAATTGAACATGGGTTGAAAATGATTTGCAAGTCATTGTATTCCGTTTATATTTACATCTAACACAATTTCCCAACTCATATGGAAACGGGGTTTGTATTTGAGGTGTGGCGTTTATTTGCTTTTTGGGGAAGAGTGTCTAAGGAGGGGAGGCCACCATTTGAGGAGATATGCTATTCAACAATCAACTTGATGACTCCCAAGAGTTAACTTAGACTCCATCTTCTCTTTGCTCCTTGTTTTCCGCACAAACTCCACAGTCCAGCAGCTCCGGGGTGGAGTCCAGGAGGAGTTCTGTCCCAACAGAGTCCGGCTGGGCGAGGCCCCCCCGACATCACGGTCTCATTTCCTTTCCTCTGTCCTTAAGCCGGCGCCATCTTTGCTTCATGTTTAGCCATCCTCCTCTTGATCTGCCAGGTGCTTATCTTCATTCCAGGCTTCGGGCTCCTGCTGGCCTTCCCTCCCCCCAGGCCTGGAGCATGACCATGTTGACCGACTCAAGTCACATATTTTGATTGTGCGCTTAGAGCTCTAGAACGGGTGTCTAGAATGTCAGTGAGAATCTACATTTGCAATCATTATAATCCTTTTTGCTTCATGATTGTCATCTAGATTTGGCACGTCTGCAGAAGGTTTAGCATCTGCTTTACCTGTCTTGACATCGTGGTCTCTGTTCCGTCTCCTTCAGGGCTCCGAGGGAATAGCTGGACCTCAGACAACGGCTCTGGTCCATTGGATCCAGCTCCACGTCGCTCCAAACCTGCTGCAGGGCACAGGAGGTACTGTCACTTTAAACCAGACCTAGGCAATTACTTTTACTTGAGGGCCACATTTAGAGAAAAAAAATATGCCTGGGGGGCCGGTATATCTATTTTTAGGAACAGTAATACAAAACCTCACAATAATGTCAGATTGAATGCTAAAAAACGATAAAACACTGAATGAACTATGACCTGGACAGAATGCATAAAGTGTCAAGAGTGCAGAGCATTAATGTGATGTCGCCAGGCTGACTGCCTGGCAACTACAGGCTTAAATAGAGTTGACGTGATTAAAAACAGGTGCGTGGGTCCAAATGAATCAGGTGCGTGACATGAGGACAGGTGAACACTAATGGGTTGTCATGGAAACAAAACAGGGTGTGAAAAAACAGGAACTGACAAAATCCAAAAACCAAACAAACCAAGACATAGCAATTTTAAAATGTTCTATGAACGATAAAACACTGAATATCGACAAAATATGAACGTGACACACCCTTTCCATCGACATTTTACAATCAAGTGAAACGCAACAAAAATGCAACAAACAGTGAAATATGAACGCGAAGGCTACAAAATAAACCCGCCTACAATCTGATATATCTGACATATCACTAAGCTTTAGAACTTTGTTGTGAAAATCTCCTTCCGCGTCTGTGGAAACGCTTCCAGCCCACACTGCTTGGTGCCTCGTCTGAGCTGCTGTGACTTAGATGACCATAGTAACTAATTAGATTACCATAGTAACTAAATGGATTACCATAGTAACTGGTATATCATGCAAAAGCGCAGATTCCAACCATTGAAATACTTTGTACAGTTCAAGACTTACAGTCATTAGAAAATCATAATGGCAGCTACAGTTTCCATCTTAAAGATCTATAAAAAATATATATTTGGGAATGTCCGGTGGGCCAGATTGAAAAGCTTAACGTTCCGCATTTGGCCCCCTGGCCTAAATTTGCCCAGGTCTGTTTTAAACCTTGGACTTGTTTTCTATTGAAGGTCAAATGGGACAAAATTTGAAATGAAAATAAAATATTTGGTTAATTCTAATTAATTAAATTGTGTAAGAGTTAAATAAATCATTAATAATTAAATGGTGAAATAATTAATTAAATAATTATATTTTGAAATAATAAAAACAATAATAATCAAATGAATAAATAATTTAATGTAATTTTGTACAATAAATACATTAAATAAATTATTCATAACACATTTGTGAACTTAATCCATCCTTTTTTCTACCACTTGTCCCTTTCGGGGTCGAATTTATTACCGATTTTGATTAAATAATGACACATTTAAGTTATCACTCAAAGATACATTTATTCATTCAATTTTTGTCCCATTTGACCCTGGATAGTTTTTAGCCAATCAGAAGCCTGAAAAAAAAGTCACTTCCCGAAAATGCAAAATAACAGCAGTGGTGATTCAAGATAAAAGCTACTCCTGAATATCATCCATCCATCCATTTTCTACCGCTTGTCCCTTTTGGGGTTGCGGGGGGCGGGAGCCTATCTCAGCTGCATTCGTGTGGAAGGTGGCTTACACCTTGGACAAGTCACCGCCTCATCACAGGGCCAACACAGATAGACAGACAACATTCAAACACACTTAAATAAAAAAAACTAAAATAAATCAAATGGACCAAAAAAGATGACAATCTCAAATGTAAGCATAGAAAAATATGCATATTTGGAGATAATCTTTCTTTTTTGGCTTAAATAAAATCTGTGTTTAATATTGTTCAAATTGATACATACAGTAAACAGAGCATAGGGGACATGCTGAAAGTACAATATTTTACCACTAAAATTTAATATTTTTGCCATTATGTCAAATTATAGCACTGGTGTTTTAAGTGTGGCGCTTTTTTGAAAATTGGCCCTCTGCATATACTAAAACTACAATCAAATGTATTGTAATAATCAATTTATTAGATATTATTATTAATATTTGTCTCTGATAACACAAAACTAAAATGTTGATGTTTTGTTCAATTAGCTTCGCTTAGCCCATATTGGCCTCAATCAATCAATCAATCCATGTTTATTTATATAGCCCTAAATCACGAGTGTCTCAAAGGGCTGCACAAGCCACAACGACATCCTCTGTTCAGATCCCAAAATGTACAATAGACTGGCCATGCCTACATCTCAATTTTTTTAAATCATTTACAAACCCCGTTTTCATATGAGTTGGGAAATTGTGTTAGATGTAAATAAAAACAGAATACAATGATTTGCAAATCCTTTTCAACCCATATTCAGTTGAATATACTACAAGGACAACATATTTGATGTTCAAACTCATAAACTTTATTTTTTGCAAATAATAATTAACTTGGAATTTCATGGCTGCAACAAACGCCAAAGTAGTTGGGAAAGGGCATGTTCACCACTGTGTTACATCACCTTTCCTTTGAACAACACCCAATAAACGTTTGGGAACTGAGGAAACTAATTGTTGAAGCTTTGAAAGTGGAACAGCAGAACACTTTTCCCCTTTGCATCAGTCCATTTTAGATGATCTCGGGCCCAGAGAAGCCGGCAGCGATTCTGGATGTTGTTGATAAATGGCTTTCGTTTTGCATAGTAGAGCTTTAACTTACACTTACAGATGTAGAGACAAACTGTATTCAGTGACAGTGGTTTTCTGAAGTGTTCCTGAGCCCATGTGGTGATATCCTTTAGATATTGATGTTGGTTTTTATACAGTGCTGTCTGAGGGATCGAAGCTCACGGTCATTCAATGTTGGTTTCCGGCCATGCCGCTTACGTGGAGTGATTTCTCCATATTCTCTGAACCTTTTGATGATATTATGGACCGTAGATGTTGAAATCCTTAAATTTATTGGAATTGCACTTTGAGAAACGTTCTTAAACTCTTTGACTATTTGCTCACACAGTTGTGGACAAAGGGGTGTACCTCGCCCCATCCTTTCTTGTGAAAGACTGAGCATTTTTTGGGAAGCTGTTTTTAAACCCAATTATTACACCCACCTGTTCCCAATTAGCCTGCACACCTGTGGGATGTTCCAAAATAAGTGTTTAATGAGCATCCCTCAACTTTATCAGTATTTATTGCCACCTTTCCCAACTTCTTTGTCATGTGTTGCTGGCATCAAATTCTAAAGTTAATGATTATTTGCAACAAAAAAATGTTTATCAGTTTGAACACCAAATATGTTGTCTTTGTAGCATATTCAACTGAATATGGGTTGAAAATGTTTTGCAAATTATTGTATTCTGTTTATATTTACATCTAACACAATTTCCCAACTCATATGGAAACAGGGTTTGTAATTCTCTCCATCCATCCATTTTCTACCGCTTATTCCCTTTTGGGGTCGCGGGGGGCGCTGGCGCCTATCTCAGCTACAATCGGGCGGAAGGCGGGGTACACCCTGGACAAGTCGCCACCTCATCGCAGGGCCAACACAGATAGACAGACAACATTCACACTCACATTCACACACTAGGGCCAATTTAGTGTTGCCAATCAACCTATCCCCAGGTGCATGTCTTTGGAAGTGGGAGGAAGCCGGAGTACCCGGAGGGAACCCACGCATTCACGGGGAGAACATGCAAACTCCACACAGAAAGATCCCGAGCCTGGATTTGAACCCAGGACTGCAGGACCTTCGTATTGTGAGGCAGACGCACTAACCCCTCTGCCACCGTGAAGTTGCTGTTTGCTCTTAATTACATAACATTAATTATTGCGGTTACTGCCATCTGGAGGAGTTGAAAAATGCCATCAGGAGGTTGCCTTCAGCCTATTAGGGCTAATGTTTTACACATCCCTGGGATTTTATTATTTCATATTTTATATTCTATAGGAAAGCCCAGTTCCTAAGTGACTAAATGAGTGAAGTGAATTATATTTATATAGCGCTTTTCTCAAGTGACTCAAAGCGCTTTACATAGTGACACCCAATATCTAAGTTACATTTAAACCAGTGTGGGTGGCACTGGGAGCAGGTGGGTAAAGTGTCTTGCCCAAGGACACAACTTCCACAATATCTGCTATCAATCACCAGCATAGTGGGCTTTAAGAATAAACTAAAAGGAGAAGTATTGCGTAAAGAGATTATTTTAGATTGTACCTAATGTCATGACTGTTTTTATTGACTATTGAGTATTTTATTGATTATGGGATAAGCAGCAGAAAATGGATGGATGATACTTTTTTGTGACTTATTGTTTGTCTTTGGTACACTAATGTGTATATTTTAGGCCATTGGTTCTTTGTTTTATTTTTGCAAAAATGTATACAGTATATCTATTTTTATATTGCTATTTTTATCTTTGGTATGAAAATTATTATGTAACAACATTTATTAGTATTTTTTGGTTCTTTGTTGTTGCTATTTTTGTATTATGACATATTATGGCATAGCTCGGTTGGTAGAGTGGCCCTGCCAGCAACTCGAGGGTTGCAGGTTCGATTCCCGCTTCCGCCATCCTAGTCACTGCCGTTGTGTCCTTGGGCAAGACATTTTACTCACCTGCTCCCAGTGCCACCCACACTGGTTTAAATGTAACTTAGATATTGGGTTTCACTATGTAAAGCGCTTTGAGTCACTCGAGAAAAGCGCTACATACATATAATTCACTATTATTGGATCATGTTGTACTGCATTTTAATCGTTTGTTCTGTGGTTGTGTGATGTTTTTTGCCTGGACCCCAGGAAGAATAGTCTCCACTGCGGTGTAGACTAATGGGGATCCTTAATAAACTAATAAACTAATAAACAACGGCATTGACTAGGAAGGCGGAAGCGGGGATCGAACCTGCAACCCTCAAGTTGCTGGCACGGCCGCTCTACCAACCGAGCCATACCGCCCCTTTTGAAGTCATTCTCAGTCAAATGATCTTTGGTCTGCAAAGCCTTGTCAACACTTTACTCACAGTGTCTATTGTGGATACTGAGGAAGAAACCTGGAAAAACTTGTTTTTGGACAGGGACGACTGCCGGCTGAGTGTTGAGTCTCTGAAGGAGGACTGGCTATGCGACACCGACATGAAGTCCCGCCGTGGGCTAGCCTGGGCAAGGAAGTGCAGACACGGCACTTTCGCAGCCAGGGTGTCCCTGTTGAAGCAAAGTGATGACTCAGGACAAAAAGGTCCTGTAATCTGTTTCCAGGTCTCATTACCATTAAGGGCTGATTATCGTGCTTTCACCTGTATTTGGAGTGGATGATGGCGTAGATGAAAGGGTTGTAGATGGCCGAGGCCTTGGCTATGACGGCGGGCACGGCTTTGGAGTAGGGGTTCAGGACACTGGCGTATCTGAAAAGTATATGCATGTGACATCCTTTCATATACACGTTTGCCACCATCCATCCATCTTCTTCCGCTTATCCAAGATCGGGTCGCGGGGGCAACGGCCTAAGCAGGGAAGCCCAGACTTTCCTCTCCCCAGCCACTTCGTCCAGCTCTTCCCGGGAAATCCTGAGGCGTTTCCAGGCCAGGCGGGAGACAATCTTCCCAACGTGTCCTAGGTCTACCCGTGGCTTCCTACCGGTCGGACGTGCCCGAAACACCTCCCTAGGGAGGGATTCGGGTGGCATCCTAACCAGATGCCCGAACCACCTCATCTGGCTCCTGTCGATGTGGAGGAGCAGCGGCTTTCCTTTGAGTTCCTCCCGGATGGCAGAGCTTCTCACCCTAAGTGAGAGACCCGCGATCCGGTGGAGGAAACTCATTGTACCCGTGATCTTGTCCTTTCGGTCATAACCCAAAGCTCATGACCATTGGTGAGGATGGGAACGTAGATCGACCGGTAAATTGAGAGCTTTGCCTTCCGGCTCAGCTCCTTCTTCGCCACAACAGATCCATACAGCGTCCGCATTACTGCCTGTCGATCTCACTATCCACTCTTCCCTCACTCGTGAACAAGACTCCGAGGTTACTTGAACTCCTCCACTTGGGGCAGGGTCTCCTCCCCAACCCGGAGATGGCACTCCACCCTTTTCCGGGCGAGAACCATGGACTCGGACTTGGAGGTGCTGATTCTCATCCCAGTCGCTTCACACTCGGCTGCAAACCGATCCAGTGAGAGCTGAAGATCTTGGCCAGATGAAGCCATCAGGACCACATCGTCTGCAAAAAGCAGAGACCTAATCCCGTGGCCACCAAACCGGAACCCCTCCACGCCTTGACCGCGCCTAGAAATTCTGTCCATAAAAGTTCTGAACAGAATCGGTGACAAAGGACAGCCTTGGCGGAGTTCAACCCTCACTGGAAATGTGTCCGACTTACTGCCGGCAATGCGGACCAAGCTCTGGCACTGATCGTACAGGGAACGGACCGCCACAATAAGACAGTCCGATACCCCATACTCTCTGAGCACTCCCCACAGGACTTCCCGAGGGACACGGTCGAATGCCTTCTCCAAGTCCACAAAGCACATGTAGACTGGTCGGGCAAACTCCTATGGACCTTCAAGGATCCCTGTCTAGAGTGTAGGCAGGGTTTCCACTTCTACAATTAAAGTAGTTTTTATGTCAGTGTTTGAGAAGAACCTGCATCATATTTACCCAGCCCAGGCAATGAGGGTGACGCATGCATAGGGTGACCAGGAGAGCACAAACACGATGATCACCACAAAGGCGATCTTCGCCAGCTTCCACTCCGTCCTGATGGTCTGCTGCTGAATCAGGGTGGTCTTCCTCACCTGAGAGCCCAACTTCTCCACTTCCCTGTCGGGACATAGAGAGAAAGTGCTTGATTTGTTGGGTATGTGCAGTGTAAATAAATACTGATATACAAACCCCGTTTCCATATGAGTTGGGAAATTGTGTTCGATGTAAATATAAACGGAATACAATGATTTGCAAATCATTTTCAACCCATATTCAGTTGAATATGCTACAAAGACAACATATTTGATGTTCAAACTCATAAACATATTTTTTTTCAAATAATCATTAACTTTAGAATTTGATGCCAGCTACATGTGACAAAGAAGTTGGGAAAGGTGGCAATAAATACTGATAAAGTCGAGGAATGGAAACCGAAAACCAACATTGAATGACCGTGACCTTTGATCCCTCAGACGGCACTGTATCAAAAACCGACATCAATCTCTAACTGATATCACCACATGGGCTCAGGAACACTTCAAAAAACCACTGTCACTAAATACAGTTCGTCGCTACATCTGTAAGTGCAAGTTAAAGCTCTACTATGCAAAGCAAAAGCCATTTATCAACAACATCCAGGAACGCCGCCGGCTTGTCTGAGCCTGAGATTGTCAACTCGTGGACCTTGGGGTTTGTTTTCCCAGAAGGCAAAGCAAAGTTGGAGCGGGCAAGGCGTGAAGGTAAAGACATCATTTATTTTAACACTAATAAAAGGCGCACACAAGGCGGAAGAACAAACTTGGCTTTGAAAACAATAAACTAGCACTTAGGCTAAAGTTATGGACATGAAACAAAACTCGATAATTGACATAAAAAAACAAAAACTTACGTGGCACGGCGAGAAGCAAATCTATGGACAGTATGAGTAGCAGAGGTAGCATGGCATGAAGTGAAGTGAATTATATTTACATAGCGCTTTTTCTTCAGTGACTCAAAGCGCTTTACATAGTGAAACCCAATATCTAAGTTACATTCAAACCAGTGTGGGTGGCACTGGAAGCAGGTGGGTACAGTGTCTTGCCCAAGGACACAACGGCAGTGACTAGGATGGCGGAAGCGGGAATCGAACCTGCAACCCTCAAGTTGCTGGCACAGCCACTCTACCAAACCGACCTAAACCGTGATTTTAACTCTGTTAATGAAGTGAACAGAGTTAAAATCGCCAGGCTGACTTCCTTGCAACATTCGGTTTAAATAATACAGGTGATTGAA